>NW_013667186.1:142094-149161 GCF_000517525.1 Limulus polyphemus
TTTTTCTAGTATTTGTATCTTTCATAGGTATTTCTTCAACTAATCACTTACGTTTTTTCTTAGCATCTGCTTATAATTATAATAAATGTGAGCAGTGTGACATGTTTTTCCAGTTTTCAGAGAAATGTACCCATAAATATGCACCTAAACACCACACTTGACACTAGTTAAGGCATCTGAATGATTCTTTGGAACAAAAGTAATCTTTTAGTTTCAGGAAAATATTGAGTTAAGGCTTTCCCTACCTTGTTTATGACTATCTGCCAAGTGGGATATGTCATCCTGATGACAGTATTCATAAAAAGAAGTTCCTAGGAGCTCCTGAGGAAGGTAGCCTAACATTAAAGTAGCTCTATAAAAAGAAGTATTTGATTAAAACAATATGAAGCACACTTTAAACATAACATCATAATTATGAAATTATGAAAGTTGATTTTCTAAATAAAGTTCAATATTAAATAAATAGTGTTCTACTAATGTCCTACAAGAAAGGATTCTTAGAATCAATATTTAAAATGTAATATAATGGTTAGCAATTAATTTCATCAAACAAATGTTGGTACAATGAAACTGACTAGATAATATGATGTGCTAACCTATTCACAAAACGTAATACATTCTAGGTCACATGGTTTCCAGGAGGGTGCAAGACATACCTTATACTAATAATAACTTAAAATTCTTCCTTATATTTTGTGCAATCATCTTAGTTAAGCTTAAACTGCAGTGTATGATGTAACTTCTTATTTGTCATACAAAGTATTTATTGGTGACTGACTAATGCCTAATGAATAAAAACCGTATAACCCAAGTGCTTTCGAAAGGTGGACCTTTCTTCTTCAGTTTGCCCCTGAAGTAGAAAGGTCCACCTTTTGAGGATGTGCTTGGGTCATAGAGTTTTTATTCATTTCTATCAAGACTTCTTGAACCTGAAGATAATATCATCTCATTAAACAAGTAAGTTTTTTAATTCTGCTGTTCTTTTAATAGCACACTCAGTTATATATGTATTTTTATTAGATAGCGAAAAATGGAAAAACAAGTTAATTATTAGTAAGAAAAACAGTTTGTTGGGTTGATGGAATCTTTCAAAAAACATGGGGTCTTTGATGTTGAAAAGGTTGGAAACCACTGTTCTAGGCCATGTTTATTTACTGTTTTTAAACCAGTTGTCACTCTTTAAGTCTACTTCACGATTGTTTATAAGAGTAACTTATAAAACTTGTAAAGTGTAAAACAGCAGATGGCAATTAATCATGTGAAAGTTTTGTGATATTAACTCCTTCTTGAGATTAAACCAGAAACTCATTAAACAAAAACATTCTATAAAATTACTGATGACTATGGGTGTCCACAGGATGGTGCAGGGAGGCATTTGCCCCCTCCTCCTGGAATTTCAGAAGAAAATTTACTGGAATAATATATTTAAAAAATGTATTAAAAAATAATACTATCTAAATAAAAAAATGAAATTAGGTGTACGTAAATAAGCCATAATCAACTAGAGCATCACATTCAAGCTTCGAGGCAACAGCATGAACTCTGCGATGGCTACCGAATATTTGCATAGTTACTCAAAGGCTATCTGCACTAGTCGTCCCTATTTATAAACAGATAGACTAGAGCAACGTTTCTCAACCATCAGTCTGCGGACCTTTAAAGGTCTGTCTCAACCATGCTGGTCCATGTAATTTCACAAAAAGCAAACAAACTGGTAACATATTCACATGTAGATTGACACCCAGGTTGTGGGCTTGTCACCACCTCAAATAAATTTTGAAGGCACTCATGCTAATCATTTTTATTAATTAACTAGCAAAAGTACCCGGATTTGCTCAGGTTATTAGGTTGCTATATTCTAGATGACTATGTCAATATCTGTATTCTGAACCAATTTTACCATAAGAGTGTAACCTATATACTTTTCTTGCTAAGCAACATGACATAAAAGCCATTGTTTGAATGCATTGTTACCAAAATGCACTGGCTTTTCCATATATATTAGAGGTTGTTATATAAAGAACCACTTCTTTTCTATGTGGTTTTTTGCTAACTTGCCTTATTAAAAAGAGGCACACATGGATAAGATATATAATAATAAACAGGTGCACACCCTCAGGATCCACTTAGTGTGGGTGCAAAATTTCAGGTTTCTAGGTTCTTTCTTCTTGGAGCTATGGTGGTCACTCTTTTTTTCTATGTGGTTTTAAACTAGCTTGTTTCAAAAAAGATGTGCATATGCATATGGATAAGATATGTGATAATATCCAGGTGCGCACACACGTGGTTAAGTAATAATACACAGGTGCACACCCTCAGGGTCCACCTAATATGTGTGCAAAATGTCAGGTTTCTAGGTTCTTTCCTCTTGGAGTTATGGCAGTCACACACACACACACAGATACACCCTTTTATCATTATACACTGAGATGTCATTTTTTAAGTTAAACAACTTTTTGATACATACTGCGAAAGGGCTAAAATTGCCAGAAACATTATGCTAATACTATCCTGTAAAACTTTCAATAACTCTACTACTCAGTTCACTATTACAAAAGAGTTGAAATAAAATGAATATCCAAAGTCATGAATTAGAATATAAAATAAAAATAGTTGTACAAGCAAATGGCATTTTTTCATTTAGTATATAATTTATCATACATACATTAACACGAGTTACCTTTGATCAACATAAAGAAATTTTCCATCCATGGCATGCCTTGAAACAAACTCAAGTGGTCGTACTTCAAGTCCTGGTTGAGGAACTTCTGGATGCAAGATTTCTGGGTGGACACGGCCTACTGCCACTAAACAACTAAGATTACAGCTCTCCCCATCACTGTCTGTTTCCTCTTGAAGATTCAGCTTGGCTGGAGCCCAAGATTTTAGGTAGCCCGTACAATGGATAACTAGATATTTTCGATCTGTGAAGTAAAGGTAATAATACTTAACCTGACAAGTGCATCTGATACTACTAAAACTATGAAGTAAATGTAAAATTAATTGGTGGCCTATAGTTATTTGTTAAAGGAAATGGTAGGGATTGAGTTCAAAATTCAGTATTAGCTATGCATTTGAGATATCCAAGTTTGATTGTGGTTATCTGATAAATTAAGCCAAATAATATTAATGACCAATATAATTATCTGTCAAGGAATGTTATGACTATTTATGAAAGGGGATGTATCATTAATTAGCCTATAGTTATCTGACAAATTAAACCAAATAATATTAATGACCTATATAATTATCTGTCAAGGAATGTTATGATTATTTATGAAAGGGGATGTATCACTAATTAGCCTATAGTTATCTCTCAATTTAAAGTAATATTAACTGACCTATAATTACCTGTCTAGAGTATAAAATACTACTTAACCTATATACTTAAATATCAATATGTTGAAGTAACAGGAACTTCAGAAAACTATATAAAATATCAGAGGATTAGGATCACCAATCTGGGATCTTGACCTTAAAATTAATCCATAATAAATGTAGCCATATATTTTAGATATCCAGTTTCAGTGCACTGATGTTTGAATGAATTTATCTTTTAAGTTGATGTAATACTTATTCTTCAGTTAAAATAAATAGTATATAACACACACTAGTTTTTGAAGTGGAGCTAACACACATATAATGGCCCATAGTTTCTTTTAAAAAAAATTCAATATTTCTCAATAATAAAAGATGAAACATGCTGTTATTTAAGTCAATTTTACCTGACACTATTTCTAATAAATAAATAAATAATCTAACTGACAAATAATTTTCTTCTTGAATGGAGCTAAGTAAGAAATATATTTCAATGATATTTGTTACACTTCATTTAGTTTTAAAACTTTACTATCAAATTACTTTCCTTCCAATATGTGTGAAAGTTATAATTTTCTTATACTGAAAACATATTTCGATAGGTACTTACCTCCTGTCACATAAATAGCTATTATCGTTCAGTGCTGCCCTCTATATGCAATTTGTTTTGCATGCTTCAAGCCTTGAGCTCCCACGTACATTACAATCAAATGGTTCAACTGCATTTTGTATGTAAATCTTCATGCAACAGCCCTCCACCAATAAGAGTGCAACACACTCTCCTGACACGTGGCTCCCTCTATTCTATTCTACCAAACCATGGTAGAAAATGTAAGCACCAGTTTTCGGTGCAGAGAAAGGATGGGAAGTGTGAGAAAATTATAACTTCCAATACAGTACATTACCTCTGATTGCGTAAATAGTTAGAATCCCACACTAAATAGATGAAGGGACCAGTGCAAGAGAAAAACAAAGAGGCATTCCTCGAAAGCATCCAAAAAAACACCCTAAAAGAGTAGATCCTAGCATTAAAGGATCATATGTGGGAGACTGCACCACTTCTGTACCAGATATACTCTTCACCCAGTGTGTAAAGAGTTGTCACAGACATGAGCAGAAAATAGGATGAGCACATCCAAATGGGAGAGAAGAATGACTAGATAGGGATCCGAACCAAGATATGTCGGAATCTCAATGTGAGTGAGAGTAAAAGGAGGGGCCCCTAGGTATAGAGTAGTTAGGGCTTGTCTAGGCTCTGAATGAGACAAACTATCCACCAAAGAAGAAAGGATCATTTGTTGTCTCACCAATTCCACACAGGATTCCAAAGTCTCAGGAATATCACTGAAAACATACTGCTCTATATGCAAGTCCCTGAGATAAGTTGGCAATAAACAAACCTGGGACAAAACAGCATCCCTCCCCAGGAGATCCCAGCAGCAAAGAAACCATGTGAATAGAGTGTAAGGATGTGATTGTAAGGTATGTGAGAGCTCAAGGCTTGTGGCATTAAAAAAAATATTTGCACCAAACAAAAATAGCTATTTATGTGAACTATTTATCAGAACTACAAGAGCACGAAAGATAAATGATTATCAAATAATTGCATAAAATGTTAAGTTCCTGAAACAGCACAAAAAATAAATATTACGAAAAATTACCAAACTTGTTTAATCTAAATCATTATTTGACAAGTTTGCATGTGTGTGTGTCCACTTATGGCTGGTGAACAATTGGACCAACTATCACCAAACCTACCAAGTATACTTAGGACTCCATTTCGATCTGACCCCCCCCCCCCACACACACACACACACAGGGGTCCTTATATCTTTCTTATGTATTGGTGCATTGAACAGGTATGCCATCTAGGATCCTTTAATTAATTCAAAGATTTATAAGCAGAATGGAACTTTTGGGCATAAAAACAAAAAACTTTGTGCTTTCTATAGTTAACTGTGCTGTATTACTCATAAAGGTTTATCATGATGTTTGCTAATAACATAAAAGCATATCATAATTTCAAAAAAACAATCTAACCTGAGCTTTGAGATTTTCGTTTTCTGTGGCAGCCTGTAGTTGTATCTGCTTCTTCTTTCACAGTTGGCATTGACCTACACTTCATTCTACAAAAAAATGACCGCCTGGATCCTGGACAAAGCCTGCTCTGTCCAGGAGGCATATCAGTTTTCACAGGAAGCATGGCTACAAAGAAAATAATATCTTTAAGGATAATAAACTAAAGGTACTCAGGAAACCAAATGCGTAATAAGAAAGATGCTAGTCTTAACAGCAGCTTGAAGTTTTCAAAACATTATTTTTCAATTATTTCATAAGATGCACGTCTTTTAGAATAATGCTGGACAAAAAAACTTTGTTTATTCCACTGAAACAAATACTGGCAAAGTTGTTAAGATTATTCAAAAGTCTTAACTTGAGATATCTAAATCAATATCATTATAATGTGTCAAATTTCCTCTTCATTAATCAAGGCACAATAAATTACAGCTATGTGCAATAATTCACTATAAAATTTGTAATTTTATATATATATATATGAGATATTTTTACAAACATTAACCAAGCCATGATGCTTATGTATTAAACTGCTACAATATAAAAAAATCACAAGATAAAATACCAGAATATTCTATGGAACGAAAACAAGTTATTTGATGGTGCATCAACAAGTGTAATGGATATTATTGTTTATTATGGATTTCGTACAAAGTTACACGAGGGCTATCTGTGCTAGCCATTCATAATTTAGCAGTGTAAGACTAGAAGGAAGGCAGCTAGTCATCACCACCCACCGCCAACTCTTGGGCTACTCTTTTACCAACGAATAGTGGGATTGACCGACACATTATAACACCCCCACGGCTGAAAGGGCAAGCATGTTTGGTGTGACAGGATTCAAACCCGCGACCCTCAGATTGCGAGTCAAGCGCCCTAACCACCTGGCTATGCCGGGCGAGTAATGGACATGGTGGTATGGATAGAAACCATAACATACCTTATCTGCAACTGAGACTGTAAAGAATCTTTTATTCAACATAAGAATAATTAAAATGTTAATACTAGAATTCCTAAAAAAGAAACAGAATTTTTTTACCAGAACTTCCACAAGATGAATGGAATATAGTCACAATTCAAAAATACTTTGCCTGTACTTTTTCAAACAACACAACTGAACTTCAAACAAAAACTTCTAACTCAACAAAATACCCTTGACACAAAAATTAGGAAAAAGAACCAGAAAGAAAAAACTGAACTTTATTTATTATCACAAAATCTGCTTAATAACACAACAAAAAACTCTCTGATTAACTCTTATAGGCTCTAACAGAGTTTCAAACAATATCCAATTTAAAACTCAATGTTCTCAAACAACTGGTTTATCAATCTTTTAGTCTTCTTTTATTTGTTAAATATGAGCATGTTTGGTGATCTTTAACACCAGAAAAATTAAATACTGTGTGTTTGCTGATCTATAGCACTGTAGTGTTTAAAGATTGTGGGTTTGCTTAGATACAGCATTGTAGTTAGTGTTCATAAACTGAGTGATTGACAAGTTTTTCACTGTTATATTTATAGACAGTACATTAGTTGAACTATATATATATATATATATATATATATATAACACTATATGTTATAATAAAATAATAAAAGATATGAGACTATTTTACTTATAGTATTTACTAAATAAAAGTGTCTAATAAATAACGAGGTCTGCTAGTACGGAC
>NW_013667186.1:149663-167367 GCF_000517525.1 Limulus polyphemus
TATATATATATATATATATATATATATATATATAGGCATGTGTTATTTTTATAATTCAATAGTGATATATATTGTTAATATCATATCAGTTTTGCCAGTTTCTTCATTGCACTTATAGAATAACCTCAGATATTGATATTATACCATACAATTGGCTACAACAGATTATTAAAAATCACTGGTCATAATTTTGACTTTTTGGAATTTAATGTTGAGGAACCTACAGTAAGAAAAAAACGTATGAAAAATTTATAGCTGTATCATCCCTATATTCATGATTGCATTCTTTTGGGCACTGCCATCCCTACATTGGTTGTTTTTTGATGTTTTTCCAAACTGAAGGTTAATATATTCTATGAATGTGTGTAATAAATTTAATATTATGTGTATTGATTTTTTTTCTCCTTCACTTCTTGCATAATATAGGGGTTGGCTCCCTAAAGACAGATTGTATAGTGTACAAAGCATTGAGTACTCTATATATTACAGTCATCTAATGTTCATCTCATCTATTATTGGCTGGTAATTCCTGTTTCACCCTGCACTTAAACTTTTTAAAGGAACACCAGATCTATGTAAGAAAGCTAACTTCAAGAGGTAACGATAACATTATTTACTCTAGAATTATGATTTTTTTTTATTTTTAGCTCAAACTAAGCAATACTGTGCTTAGTGATAGCCTGTTTGCAATTACTCTTAAAATGCTTTTCTGTCATACTACAGCCATTGCAAAAACTTCACACATTTTTCTGGCTAGCATGGGAAAAGAAAAATGAAAGATGAACAATTTGGCTCTTTAGTTAAATCCCAGTTCTCCATCTTAGCAGCACTTTTCAATGATACTGGAAGTATCACAAGCTGTGAAACACTCGATATAGGCAATAAGGTGCTCAAATAAGGCTATAACTCAACTTTAGCAGTTATTTTAAGCATACATCTCTACATACTAACCATTACCATGCTTAGTGATAGTACACCTATGGATAAATGATAATAAAGAATGAACTGACACATCTAAATGAAAACTTGTTCCAGTTTAACTTGTGCAACGTTTCGAGTAGCTGCCCTTTGTCAGGTAGTAAGGACCAAGTTACAATGGAATTGGGCTCAGAAATAATCATTACAAGGTAAGAAAATACAAAGGTTCTAGTTACACACATTCAATGTGGAGCATGGTAACAAAAGTACTGGTAAAAATATTATTGAACATATTACATAAACATTATTAAAATTAGCATGGAAAAGACGTAATTAGAACAAATACATCTGGATTTATAAATATAAACACAGGAAAAGAATAAAATGTAAATTTGCAAAATAATAGTCCAGGGAAATAACTGTGGGAAGAAAAAGACTTTCTCATAGGTAAGGTTGAAGAGGGAGATTTAACCAGGAGTAAGAAGTAAGGTAAATGCCTCTAAAGAAAAGGCTAAAGGGAATGAAATTGGAGAAAGGGTTGACACTTCAATTCTACCAATTACAAAGGTACCTCCAACATGGCAGTCTCAGTTAACATGAAAAAGCCTTGAACATCATCTTCATTTCCAACTCAACACCAAATCCACTTATGATATAAACGAAATATTTACTTTCAAATAAATATAAAACTCCATCAATTTTTGTCACCGTGTTCCACGTTGAAAATGTGTAATTAGAACTTTTGTATTATCTTACCTCTTAACAATTATTTCTGAACCTAATTCCACTGTAACACAGTCTTTAGGGCCTGATGAAGTGTGTCTGCTTGAAAAGTCACACAAAATCAACTAGAAAAGTTTTCATCATGTCAATTCATTCTTTATTATCATTTCTTCTCCTGTCTTTCAGAACAACACTCCTTCAATAGTACACCTATATCTGACATGTAACAGAAATGTGATGATTACAAAACAAAAACATTTTTTATATATTTTTTCATTTTACTTTTGTTAATGTCATCTATCCTTAGTTTTAATTATATGCTGACTACTGATAGCTTTTTAAAATATCACATTGATCACTGATATCTCATACAAGTTTGGAAATACTGACACTCTTATGAAACAATTGAAAGTCGTTTTTAGAGGAATCTTTTTAGCAGTTAAAAGAGATTAATTATTTTCTTCCATTCTCAAGCTATAAGGCTGAAATATGTTACTTACTTTTGGCATCAATAAGACGTTCTTTGGGCAAAAGATCAGAGGAAGATAATTGTTCTTTGACCTTAGCTATGTCCTTAGGATGAAGAATATCAAACCAGCTTTGACCCAAAAGGTCTCCCTAGAACAAACCAGATAATGAGAAAAAAACATTTGAAGCAACAAAAGAAATATCTTAAACATGGATAGATATGATATTCTATTTCACACAGCAGGAAAGAAGCAATTTATGTTTATGTCACATACATATTTCATCCTTTTTCAACATGCTGCAACCACAATAGACATTGCACATTTTTCAAAATACATAAAACTGTGACAATTAATACTAAATAAAAATACTTGTTAACAAGTTAATCTAAAGTACTATACTAATATACCAAAAGTAAGTATAACTTAGTACATTTTTTTTTCTTTATTAATCCACCCTCATATCTGATGCTGGACGTTATAGTCACCTTGTGAACGAAACACACTACACTGACCAAAATAGAGGAACAGAACACTTTCAGCTAGTAGTAATGAGCTATTGTCTTTGAATTTGCACATGAATTTATAAGTCACCACTACTCAGGGTTTATAAACATTAGCAGATTCAATAAAGAATTCAACTAATGGATTATCAAAAAGGAATGATTACTGTATGTAGCATTGGCAGTGTGAGTATCAGAGACATGACAACCCACTTATTCATATCCATAAATGCAAGGAATCAGCTTTTATGATATCTTAAAAACCTAAATTAGGAAAAACAATAAGAAAACAAGAGAGAACCTCAATAGCTGTGGCACTTGAAATTCTTTTAGGTAGGATTAGTGTAAATTAATCTACGAGACCTTTTTTCCTTTTGATTAGCAATATTTTTGTGTGCCAGCAACATCATGTGTGTGAGACACACGTATACGAGGTTATTTTTATTACTTACCTAACTGAACCAAGCCTACCCTCAAACTGAAATTCTTTTAGGTATGATTAGAGTAAATTCATCTATGAGACCTTGGGCATGATCAGGGCTTTTTTTTAGATGGTACACACCGGCACCATTTTTCATATTGCAAAATGGAGAGAAAGGTGATAAAACTTGAAACAGTAATGTGATTGAATGTGTGAATTTTCCCCTTTGAACAAATCTTTTGTTCACAAGAAGACCAAAGAGACACCGAATTAGAAGTGTTACAGATGACAAAGTTTAAAGAAGTGTGAAAACATACTGTTTGTTTGATCATGTATGTGTGATCATCAGTGCCGTATGAGGTGTGAAGCATCAGATAGGATTAGCATGTCATTAATAGAGAAATCAATGTTTACCTAGTTTTAACACCTACAAGACGTGGCCACTATCAGTCGATGTACGGTAGTGGCCTCACTTTGATTGACAGGTTTCATCTGGGCAGCAGCAGGAGAGAGCCAGCCTGGGTAGATGCAATACTGAGTTCAAAGAAACTGCTTGGGACTGGGAAACAGGTGACCACAAGCCGAGTTGACTGGTATGCGGGTTTGGACTGTACATTCTTTCATACAAAATAAGTGGATGAAGATGATTGATGTCGTTAATTGCACAGCCCCTTCTCAGCCAAAATAAAAATATGCATGTGAGTCTCAGGAATAAGTCAATTTGGTCTGACATGCTCAGTCGAGGTGTAGATGCCAATTTGAGTAGATGTGCATTTTTCTTCTACTGTGCTTTGATTTTATTGTGACCAGGAGTGTGTATCATTTTTATTGAGTCTTGAGAAAACACCCCAATGTAAAAATTAAATGAATTACAAGTTTCTTTTCATCTTCCATGAATAAGAAAGCTAGAATAAGCGAGGAAGTGATCCAAAAAACAGGAATTAAGGGTGTCGGTCACATTTTCTGTTCCTGGTCCATCTGGTGTACACGAAATATCTGACAACGACTGGCCTAGCTGCTGGACTGCTGATTGAAAAAAAGATTTTTTGCAGAAAGTAAGATTGGCTGAATATTAGAAATAAGAAATTTGGCTGTACATCTTTCCATAAAATTGGAACTTTTAGAGTGGAAATGAAGGGAGGAATGAAAGTTTCTAAAGAATGGGCCAACAATGAAATATCTTATTTTGTTGAAAGTTGACAACAACAGCTTTTGTCTTTGTGGAAAAAAAAACTTTTCGATCACAAGGAAACTGTGGGACATAAAGCTGCAGTAAGAAGCTAAGAAAGAGACCATTGAAAATGTGTGTTTGAAAGTATTATCTTGCGAAAAAGTGATTACTGCAAGAATATTTTGCACAGCATGTAAGTTAACAAAATAAACCCAATCATTTCATAATTTTGAATCTGAAATAAATTTACAAGAACTAAATGGAATTGACATGGGGCGTATCTTTCACTCAACAAATGTATATCCTAAATCACAATAGTGATGAAATTAAAAAAATACTAATTAACCCTGTCGCTCCGGGTACCCTTTACTGCGCATTACACAAGGTTTTAGTGTCTTACATTCAAAATTTTATTAAATTACTTTTTGTTTATGTTATACCAATTAGAATAGCATAAAATCTTAGCTAATAATCAATATTTTAATAGTATATAAGTTTAAGTTCTTAATTCTACAAGGAAATATATAAAAAAATCCTGAATTTCCACTAGTGTGATACACGTGACACATTTTGTCTCAGCATGTCCTCATCCATATTTTATCCATCACCCCTCGAAAATGTATGAAATTAAACATAAAATACACTCTTTAAAATCGTTATTGCTCAAACAAACCATAATTTTAATAGCCTTCAATTTTGTTTTGTTAGAGAGCTTTCAAATGGAAAATCAGACATCTCCTGCCACACCCACCTGTCACATCCTATCTTTGACAATTTGTTGATACTTCTCTCTCTCATGTTTCATTATACATTACCTATAACCAACAGAAAGTAAAGGTTTTCATCTATCAAATGGTGTATTGTATAATGTTGTGTTCTGAACAGATAATCGCCAATTTCACTCAGATTAGCAACATCGTTCCCATGGAAAAGTTAACAACTAGCTTGAGTGAATTTGTAAAGGTTCTTGTTGCATAGTTAGAAAGCCAGGAAAATTTTGAAAGGTAAGTGAATTTATCTACTTTTTGCATGTTATTAGTCTATATTCTTTGGTGCTATATTTAATTAAGTAAAAATTGTTATGTGCTTTACTATAAAAATCAGGCTTAACTCTCCTTGACAATCGAGGGCAAGAAAAAAAAGATTGGGTAAGTACTTTATTTATTATTATAAAAGTAACTATAATTAAAAATATGGATCTTTTAAAGTTATTTAAGACTAGATTAGGTAAAATAAGTAATAATAATAATATAATTAAAATGGTTCATGAGTCATACACACGAGCAGCTCGTGGGTAATGTAATTCAATAGCATAATGGGAGCTGCACGTTCCCCGAGTGATTTACAATTTATAATGGCATGGATGGTAGTTAGACACAGTTCAAAGGGAAATAGAAAGGGCAATAAAACAATAAAATTTAATTATAAATAGATGTATAATGTTACAAACTTAGAGCTACTTAAGATAAAGGAATATAGTTTCATGTTATAATTTGAAGTCATTCTAGAAAGAAAAAAAGGTTAATTTAGGTTTATTTTGATTTTTTTATGGCGGTTACGAGGTCAGTCGAATTGACCAATCCCATTTTGAGATAGGGTAGAGAAAATAATGGATAAATTATAAGGATTTAGTGGAATAAAAA
Source organism: Limulus polyphemus (assembly GCF_000517525.1). Classification (NCBI taxonomy): domain Eukaryota; kingdom Metazoa; phylum Arthropoda; class Merostomata; order Xiphosura; family Limulidae; genus Limulus; species Limulus polyphemus. Next base: position 155,510 of record NW_013667186.1, read on the forward strand.
CGTTTGAAATGCATTTAGGATGTTTTAGAGATGACACAAAGGAAATTTGAGATTTTTGAAGGATGAAAAATATTTTTAATTTTAATAAGAAAATTACTTTGCACACGGACTATTCAAAACAAATACTCAATATCTTCATGGACAAATCTTTATTTTATTTTATTAAAAATACTTCACTAAGAAATATGACTTTTCTGTACGTGAAAGACTTGTAATATTAACTGAAAGACTGCCAAATTTCGTGAAGATATACCCAATATATTTAGAATTATAAGTATTAAATATATAAAGACTTTAAACGAGTTCAAATGTCATGTGACTCTGTCAAATTGACCGATCTCATGTTGAGAGAGTTAATATAGTTATTAAATCAAAAATACATTTCATTGATATTCGACGAGTCAATTTCTTTGAGTAAAAAATCTACCTTAATAGTGTAAGTTCGAATCTGGATAATGGAATGAACTCGCCGGTAAATTTATTTTGGACTTGATCAAACTTGAAAATTTACTGCAAAAGGAATTTTTGATTCTTTACTCGATTGTCTTCAGTCTTACAGAATGAATGAAGACTACCTGAAAAGTTATTTATTTTGTGTGGCATGTGATGGTCCATTTGTGATGTTGGGGAGTAAAAGTGGAGTTAAGAAACTGATGAAAGACAAATTTCCTTTTGTAATTGTGTGGCACTGTGCTAATTACATATTATAACTGTCAGTCAGTGACACTGTATAATCAGTCTCAGGGATCAACAGATTTAAAGCATTTATTGATAAATTTTATGTCTTGTATCATGTGTTGCCTAAAAATAGCAGAGAAGTGAATGTGTGTGAGAACTTGCTGGAGATTCAACTTTTAAAAATTGGCCGAATTTTAAGCACTTGATAGGTGGAATCTAGTTTTCGGTCAGTTTCAGCTGTTTGGGAAAACTATGGAGTGTTAGTGCAACATTTCGAAGAAGCGAACCATGATTCAACAAGAGACAAAAAAGAGCAATGTGCATATGAGGACTTACAGTGAAAAATTACAAGCTCAGAATTTCTATTAGATCTAGGATTGATGTGTGATGCTCTCCCAAGAATGATACCAATTAAGTTTGGACTTACAAAAGCAAGATATAGACTTGTACAAGGTAGATCAAAAGATAAAAGCTCTTGTACAAATTTTTGAAGAAAGACAAATGATTCCAGGCCCATATTATAAAAATGGCACTGAAGCCACCAAAAATCTCCCCTTCCGAGGAGTTTCACTTCACAACAAAGATTGCAAAAAGGATCCTCCAATTAATCTGGAAGCTTTTTACAGAACCTTGAAAAAAATAAATCGAAAATAGGTTGCTTAATTGTGAAGATGGCGATATAGCACAGTGTGCACATGTGCTTGATAAAATACATTGGCCTGAAAACGTTGATGCTCATTTAACATTTGGTGAGATGGAGGTCAGAAAATTATCAATGAGACTTGGTTCCGGAAAAACTGCAGCATTTGAAACATGCTCTGAGTACTATTCCCATTTCTTCCAGTGAATGTAAACGAGAGTTTTCACATATGAATTTGATTGTCACCCCAACCAGAGCTTCATTGATGACAAAAACCATTTTGGCACTTTTGTTTATTAAACTTGTTGGACCACCACTTCCACACTTTGATCCGAAAAAATACGTAGAATCATGGTTGCTCCGAAAATGTCATTCAGCAGTAGACACCAAAAGCAAGGAACAAAGTCAGGATATTGCATCAGATGAAAACATGATGAAAATTTGGAATTTTCTAGAAAAAGGTATTCAGTATGTTTTCATTTCTTAATTTCTTTTATATATATATGAGTACTGGCATCTTTTTTTTTTCTTTTTTACAAAAAAAGCATTGGGCATGATCAAATACATCAATCAACAGGGTTTGACCTCCTGAGTCCAAAACTATAATTAGATTTCAAGTCAGTCAAGAGATGATAGAGCCACAAGCTAAAAGTTTTTATTTGACAAAAGAAAACAACTTAAGTCATTCTATGAGCCACAATGCCACAGCTAAAAAAACACAATGTTTCGCAATAAATCCATCTACCCAATATTTGCATTGAATGCATGGGTCTAGATTTGAAAACAACATGAACAACACTTTGCATATGGCTATGCTGTCTCAGCCATAAAAAGTGAAGACTGATGGGGGAGTGGTTGTCATGGGGTGTCTTGTTTAGATTTGGTCCACTAGTAATTAAGAGAATCATAAACGCCTTGTCATATTATAGCATTCTCGAAATTGCTCTGAGAATAGTTGAGTCTCAATCTTAGCATCATAATGCACCAATGACATCACATGTCATTTCCAGCAATGGTTTTGAGATAAATATTGTTAAGAACCTGCTTTGTCCAGTCCTGTTCTGAATGGAATTGAACCTCTCTTGAGTGTACATTACTTGAAAACTGCCTGGGGATGAAACACAACACATTTAGCAGTATCATTACATTTGGAGTTGTTTTGAATAATTGTGACTGCAAATCTACATGTAGTCCCTCAAACATTGCAAGAATCAGTAACAACGACCAGACTGAGATTAAAGACAAAGTTCAGCCAATTCCTATTAAAATGCAGCACCCATCAATAAGAAAGCACTCTCTTCTCCTGATGTGCTGCCTCATTATTTTGGGTAATATATTGCACTTCCTTTACCATTTATGTCGATTTTAAACATATGCTGCAAATAAAATTATATACATATAATATAAATATAAACTATTCACTTTCTTGATTGCTAGAAGGCAATATTTAAAAATTTATAACTATCTGAATAATAATCAAGTCTATGAAACTATTAAGTTCATTTTCATGGACTTTCAATCTATATGCACCTAAATTTTAAAAAGTTTCCAAAGATAACTGTATCAAGTATATTAGTAAATCATTTTCTCCAAGACTCTTTCTGTGTGCAAACTTAATTGGGCCCAGTTTATTGGAGCTTTCAATAAGCATAATGTCAGTTTTTATGCCTTTGGAAAGACATAGAAGTATTGTAGAAATAAAGGAATTTAAGTTTACAAATTGTTTCTTTTAATTAAACAATTTATGTCAAGTATTCTGACTACCAGAATGCTGTTATTATCTTAATTGACTTTCAGCACCTAATCAAAACTGAACTGCAGGATATTTTAATTATTCTTGCTACTAAGAATAAACTAAAAACCTGAATGGTAATGATACCGATTTTTATAAGACTAGAAATGAAATGGTATATTAACGGGCTAATTACAACAATCATAAAAGACATTAGCAATGGTGATAAGAAACAATGTTGATACTGGGAGAAAAAGCTTTATTCTTGTGTTAATATGACTAAAGAATTTCTATCTAATCTTTTAACGCAATTTAATAATCTAATATGCTAATTTTCACATTCCCTTTTTTATATTATTTTTTTCAGTCTAAGCTGCTAATGATGGTCATAACACCAAATTTTATATAGAACAAGCAAAAGTACCCAACCTCAACAATGGGAAAAGTTTAAGTTAATCTATAAATTTAAATTACTTCATGGGCTTTAAAAGGGTTAATTGTGTTGCACTCTTGGTTTCACTCAGAGCCAAAGCTCTGAGCTACTTATATTGCCCACTGAAAAAAGTAATTGTTGAGCATTTCAGTCATGCCAAGAGCCGCTCAACAATAACATATGGTAAATCTACATTTTTATTCTTTAAGTTATGCCACATTTTGAAATGTGAGTGATAATGTGCTTAATTCCTGACAATTTAGTGTAGAATATCCTGCTTGAAATAAAATTTAGCATCAACATTATCCATGCCTATTCTCCTGTCATTTCAAAAGTGAATGTTGAGCTTTGTCTGCATGCTCAGACAAACACCATGATTCGCAATTTATATAATATAATTTTTGTTTGTTTACAGACAGAAAATTGATTTCTATATTCCAAACCATCTTTTATAATTTAGTTACACACATGAAAGATATTTTGCCATATCCAACTGAAAGATTGATATTAGTCATTCATGAAACTATTCTTTTTCACTTTATATCCTATATATAAGTTATATTTTCATACCTGGGAATAGTTGAGTATCTGGGAAACTGACTCCGAAACAAACAAAATACGACCTCTGTCACAACTTACAACAAACAAAAAACCTTCAGCTGCCTGTAACAGGAAACATAAAGAATGTTACCACATATATTTCCCGTACTGAAAAAAGAAATTCACTGAATACTCAGCTCTCTTATATCCAGTAGAAAAAAATTCAAGGGATGACACACCTGAAACAAATGAAGTCAAATACAGAAATATTTTGTGAATTAATCAGCAGCTATATTTCTCAAGCAAAAGGAAAAGAAAAACCTAAAATACAGTGTAATAAAACTAAGAGTTCCAAATATTTTATTGAAAACAGTGACATGCAAATAGGTGTGTATCTGCAGCAAATAATTGTACAACTTAGTTTTTCAGATATTATGTGCATCAATATATTAAAGTACTATTATTATTGTTCACATAATGGTCTCAGCACTTTCAATTCCTAGAAGTTTCTGAAAACTCTTCATTCCCAGAGTAAGTTTAAAGTTTCGGCAACTGCCATTTTATTTCACTTAAAAAACTGTTACAAGGTTTCTCTACATTTATTACAAATTCTGAGATGTAAACCAGAAGATGGCACCACACAGTACAGATTTAAAAGGAAAAGTACTGACATTTCCAGTTTATCACTACTCTTAAAAGTTTTATTCCAATGCTGTAAATAGTAATTTCACGAGTGAAAAGTTAACATTTTCCTAAATTGAAAATGTAGTTCCAATAATATTTACCTCCACTGACACTTTAGCTATTCCTTGACATTAATTTTGCCTATCTAAGCATTGGTCTTGCATGCTCCAGTTCTTTATACCCCACTTAAATGCCCTTGGCAATATCTAATTTGCAAATCCCTCTACCTGCATCAATGCATCCTCAATCCTGACATTGTATATAACAACATCACTAAGATAATATAATCACATATTTGGAGACTTACACCATCCCAATCACTAACACCAGCTCTTAGTGGGGAGGAAGGGCAGGAGAGTGTCAGCGGAGTTAAGTATCATTGGAAATACATGTCAATTTAGAAAATGTTAACTTCCAAAACATACTTACCCTCCACTGCCACTTTAGCTAGAATCCCACATTGAGAAGGTGGATGGGCTGGTGAGGACACTGTCCATACAGAACAGGGGTGTAGCAAATAAGAGTAGTACCCAAGAGGGGAAATCACACTACATCCAGAACAGGTAAGCTCTTCACTCAGAACTTAATATTGGTATCAAGGGTGGAATAGTACATGGGTAATTATTATAGGCCAGCCCAAACTAGATAGCCGAGGTTTCACAACTCGGAGTTGGAAATAATGCGTCTTGGTCCCCACATCCCATATTAGTGGCTAGGGCAATTGGACTGTAATGTTATATAGAGATCTACATTTGATTGGATCCCAACTTGTATCCATAGACTGATGCCTTCTGAACTATCAGAATTACAATGAGAAAAGAAGCAAAATTGAAGTGTACAAACTTTATCTTCCACCTGCAAAAGTCTAAAAGGCACTACTCCAGGCTCGGAATGACAGGATCCTGTATGCCTTACTCAAACAAAGGAACAGAACTCATCAAGTCTGAAATTATGAACATTCATCCTCACTCTCCAACTGAGTAGTATTCCATCCTCTTGCCCCGGAATTTATGAGGAGATAGTGGACCTCCATCCACAAATAATATACAGCCTGACATTGTTCATAAGAAGGGACAAGGAAACCCCAACCCGATAACGTATGATCAAATCTAAACCAGTATTATCAACATCTGGGAAATACGTCCAAGGTTGGAGGGCCCCGAGCTTTGCCCTCTGCTCCAACAGTGGAGGAACACACTTAAACACTCTGTAAAAAGTCTCTGTCCACCACCCCAGCGACTGGAAATTGGGTGTGGTAAGGACTACCTAACTCCACTAGTAGAATCTGGGGAGTAATGAGCATTGGGGAGTCCTGAGGAACAGTGCTCTGGAAACAGTGCAATATGTGAACCAAGTTTCCTAAATTTTTAAAAGCAAACTGACCCCGAATTATTCAATCGACAATCAGTAGGGACAGACAGAATCCCTTTTAGCTTTACTCATGATAGTCCATGAATAGCAGTCCATGATAATATGGTAATACCATCCAGTAGTGTGCCTAGATGGTCTTATGGAACACCTCATTTCTACAAAGCCTGTTGCAACCAGAACTAAGTATAGTCAAATTGGTTCCTAGTGTGGAATTGGACTGATAACAGCACACTTGTCTGGGCAACACTCGCCACAGAGTGGGATCCGATGAAAGCAAGATGTATGGGACCCTGAAAAAGAAAGACAAAATTACTCCTTCCTCCATATAATCTAGCAGATGTAACAATAGCCATTAGGGGTAGTGGAAAAACCCCAGAGAAGAACTGCCAGATCATATAAATAATGTGAGAGAAAAGCATTAGAAGTCCACATACAAGCCCATAAAATGTCCCCCAGTGAATCAAAGACATAAATGTGTTGAAGCTGATGAAATGTAACTCTCAGGAGATTCCCTGCCTGGATATTCACAAAATCGCCTCCAAGTAAGTGGGCAAAAACCTATGGAAACGAGAACTACCACCACCAAAGGAGTTAGAGTGAGCCATATAACACTTCTGGGCCTGACAGGACAAAACCAAATGATCAGTGTACGATCGATTTTAGAGGTGAGAAATAGTAACCAGAGACTGAAAAAGAAAGGACCTATCAAGGTATAGAAGAACCTAAGGAGAGAGATAAAGAGTCCTACAAACATGTCAACAACACCAACCAATGACATCAGTATGACAGCAGCAAGAGGTGATACATAGTACATGACGCTATAGGCATCACCTTTAAAACATGGGAAGCTGGAAGGGTGAAAAGATAGGACTAGTCCCAAGAAAGGACATCCAAAATTCGAAAATAAGAAGCAATAAACCATATGCCTCCTTGATGAGAAACATAAGACACCACCTTGGAATATTCAAGAGTGAAGCCTGATTATTTACCCCTTAATAAGACCAGACCATGAGGCCTTGCATGTTGTTTTTGTTTTGAATTTTGCACAAAGCTATACAAGGGCTATTTGTGCTAACCGTCCCTAATTTAGCAGTGTAAGACTAGAAGGAAGGCAGCTAGTCATCACAACCCACTGCCAACTCTTGGGCTACTATTTTACCAACGAATAATGGGATTGACCGTCACTATATAATGCCCCCATGGCTGAAAGGGCGAGCATGTTTGGTGTGACAGGGATTCCAACCCACAACCCGCAGATTGCGAGTTGAGCACCATAACCACCTGGTCATTCCGAGCCACCTTGCATGTTGACAAGCAAAATGGACAAAAACATTGTGTAGTGAATCTTCGTTATCCATGGTATATGTACCCCATCCCTGAAGCAAGGCATTCATGAAGAGAATGGAACTTTGGACAAGGTGGAAGTAGAGAAACCCAAATCGTAGTAGTGTCCCAACTTAACAACCCCTTGAGATCGAAGAATGATCCAGACTAAGACCTATAAAAAAATCGTTTTTGTTCTTGTCCCAAAGGCAGGAAGGATTCGAGAGATGCTCACATTCCCAGAAGAGGAAGAACCATCTATGAGAAAAAGAGGTAAGAGTGTGGTGTCCTGTTCTACAATGTTAAGTAGGATGGGAGACAGCTTTGATGACATATTGAATTGGAGCAAGAATAGATGTCACTTCACTGAAATGTGGGCCTACCTGGGTTGTATTTGAAAGTAGAATCAGGATGTGATGGTCTAACAGTTGATGAGATGGTGCCAGCAGTAACTGTCCGTGGAATGGTGTGTGTGCACAGTATGATGGAATGAAGGGGATAAGAAAAAAAAACTTATATCATACAGCAGAACCCATGAGAAGCTTATGCGAGTCTGTAGGGAAAAACCTAGAACTGCAGCACCTGACCCTTGAGCACCACAAATGCTGATAGTGGTAGGTCTCCACCACTAAGGCAAAGTGCAGATAGGAACCAACTACAACAAAGTTGTACATCTACAATCCCAGCAAAATCCCAGGCATTGATATAGACAAGGAAGATCAATAACTGAACACCAATCTCCTGTCTGCATAAGCCCAACAACTAACAGGAATAAAAACTCTGAAGAACTAGCCCGACTCTCACACTACCCTCAGACTAGCCAAACTCGGATAACCCTACAGGTTGGGTGGATAATAGTGGAGAAGATGTGAACTGCACGACAAATTATGACCCAAGGACCAGAAGAGCTCCTGGACCCATAGTTAAGGTTACCACATGTCCAGAAATTCTTGGAACCAAACCCCCAAAGCCCATGAAGGTATACAATAATCACTGATGCTGCTGGAGATCCAACTAAGCAGTGGAAACCTTGGATATAGACAGGATCTATTCTGAGTACTAATACCAAGGGGCTGACATCGGGGGTCATGACTCACAAACAGGGGTGGAACTATTATCCTCTGTAGGGACCAATGAAATTCGAGACTCCAACAACAACCAAGAGGAATGTAGAAGCCAAAAACTGAATCAATGTGCATGCTAACAAGGGATCCAGCTCATCATCAATTAAGCTGGTGATCCTGAGAGTTTTCTAACAAAGTGAAGTGAAAAGAAACAAAATGTTTAATTTGTGTTGTAAGTCCATATACTTACTCTGTCCCATCAGGGAACACAGACCTATGTAGGTGAACTACACACTTCGCCTTAAAACCCCGAAATTCAAGGAGCAGATATATTATTGGAAAGTCGGAAAAATGCCTCCACATGGAAGTTCTGACATGTTGGTTAAGGCCTAACTGTCCCTTTACGTAACTAAGAAGTAAACCTTCCAGCATGAAACACAATATCTGTATTTGGAGGAAAAACAAAATTTGCTCCCAGACCTTTCAGCCATCAAGTAAGTTGCAGACTCTAAAGCAACCAGCCTAAAATATCACATGCTCGAAGAACCAACAGAAAAAAAACAAATCAAAGGCAGCTTATCCCAAAGTGGCCTCCTCTTCATTTTACATAGGTCATATAAATACTGTGTTGATTACCATTGATTAGAACAGCATTTTGTGAGGTAAAGTAAGTTGTTTTGTTAGAGCAAAGTAACTTTGGGCCATCTGCTGTATTCACCCCAGGGAATCAAATCTCAGACACTAGATACAAGAGGTAGGAGGGGAGAGACCTAATTTGCCTCTGTGCTGGAAATAATAATCCAGGTATTCATACTGTAATCAACTTACATATTGGAAAAGGAAATTTTTTAAATTATTATTCTTACTAAAATCAAATAGATAACACGATTACGTTCAAAGTATCTCCGAATGATCGTAATATTGGGAAACCTGTTAGTGGCGCTTTGTCGAGAAAATAGTGATAAAATTATCTGAATGAGGTGCTTATATACAGTACCAGGATAGAGGGCATATTGACATAGGTGGAGAGTATTACGAGACAAATATCACCAAGGGCAATTGAGTGGGGTATGAAAGACTGGAGCAAGCGATATGAAATCAGACTCTTAGATGGGCAAAGAAGAAACCCTGGCATTCGAGTAATAGCTATAAGTGTCAGCAGAGATAAGTATATTTTGGAATTAAGCTTTATCTATTTTTCTTCTTACAGCTTAAAAGTATGTTATTAAATAATATCTGCAGTGAACATTCATAACTTACTTCTAAAATTAGGTACTTTAGTTCCTCATCCGAGAGAAAAGAAGGTTTGTAATGACCTTCTGTATAAGAATTTATGGAACCTGTAAAAGAATTAAAAGAAATTCTCACCTAATATGAAACATGAATATATTTATAACAGTGCATATACTATCAAGAAATAAAATATCAAAATTTAGTTCATTAAAAAGCTGTTAAGCAACAGCTAAGCTGAGGCTTGTAGTTTTGAACTGATAGCATTTTATATGATTAATACTGGAAAAGTGTTTTAGTTTACCTATATTTAACTTCATATTTGATCACCTGATGCTGAATAAAGAATATTCTTAGAAATCATGTAACATAGAAGTTAAGATGTTTCTGTCCAAAAGTTGTCAATTCTTTGATTACATTTTCATTTGATAAGTGAATTAAATTTTTCAATGAATAATTAAAAGGAATTATCAAGTTTTAATCAAACATGAAATCTAAAATGTATATATACATTCAATATACTCTCAACAATTCAATACAAATATATATATCTTTTGGAACACTTATCTTTACAACCTTTCTTTCCTGTTACTTTTTTTTTCTTTTTGCACTCTTTATGAAACAAACTTGATGCTAATATGGATAAGATCAACTTTGGTGACCAGAGCTACAACATCATCTGAAACTGAAGAGCTTGGCCCTCACACCCATACTGATCAAGAGAACAAAATTAGATATTTAGAGAGACGAGTACATTACAACTCTTTACAATGATGATTCTTCATAATGTTTCATAACACAGTGTGTCCCAAAAACTGACCTCATAGAAAATGAGACTTTTCATATAAAATGCTAGTCTCATTTCCTTACTTGGTCAAACTTATAAAATACCTATATTTATAAGTGCTAACAAAACAGAGTATGAAAATCTACTACAAGGATCCACAATGTCTCTAAAATATTGGTACAAACAAGTATTTGTCTTTAGAATTTATTCATTAGATTGATGTATTCTCTAAAAAATATATGATATGTATATAAGTACATGAATGACATGCAGATAACAGCATGCCCACCTAGGAATTACCAAGTTTCTGAATAAGACAATCTGACCAAGTTTCCTTTTTAAATATGGAATGAAAGTCTGGATGTACAAAACTTTTATAACACATATGACAAGAAAATGCAGTGTGCATACCTACACTGACAAGGAAGACAATCATTTCTTCTTGAGATTGTATTTAGTTCTAACCCTTTCTTTCTTACAGTATCAATTACAGTAGAACCAAACACGATAATACCAAAGACACTGTTTCATCTAAGGATGATGCTGTCATTGAGGAGAATCCCAATGTGTTTCCCTCGTGTGCTGTGACTCGAGCTCAGGCTAAGAAATTAAGCCAAATCAAATGATAGTCATGAATTCAGAGGACGATATTATAGATTTGTCTCAAACAGTTTTTGGATCCGACAGGGATCTTATGGATGATTGTCCTACTGACAATACCTCAGTGAGTGACAGTTATGGACATAAGAGATCTGATTCACCCAGTGAAGTTTCATTTACTAAAAGTAAACTGTTCCCTGAGCAACAAAAGGATCTGCAGATCTCTTCACTATTTAAGTATGCACTCTCAAAAGATGAACTGGAGAAAGTTCCAAATGGGTATTTTTCAAAAATGCTATGCTTATGAGGAAATGGAGACCACCAGATGTCCCAGCTTCTGAGGACTGGACTATTGTTTATCAAATCGTTGTTTCCAAAGCATATCATTCTGAAATATTGAAAGTTGCCCATGCATTTACAAAGTTCTAACATTACAAATCATTTAACTTCAGTGGATTCTTATCAGACATTAGTATTTTTATAAAAACATTATATAACTTCATCGTGGAAAACTCAGCATGTGTGGCTGGTGAATAATGAAGGACAAAGCTAGCTAGCTCACCGTTAAGCAAATTGTATCTACATCAACTCGTAATAAACTCATTCATCGTGAACCCCCGATAAGATATCAAGGAAGTTCCAGACTAGAAAGAAGACTTTATATTGCTTGTAAACTTTTTGTATATAAATCATTGTGTGTAATAACTATTTGTAATAACTGTTGTTGTAAATTGTATTGTTGTTTGTATAGTAAAACATATTTGTGTCAAAAAAAG
>NW_013667186.1:167619-174211 GCF_000517525.1 Limulus polyphemus
CTGCTAAATCCAAAGTACAATTTAACTACTAACTTTAAAGTATCATTTAACTCAATTTCAGACCATTCGAAATTGTAATATGTAATGCAACAAAACTGAAGTTTAAGTATTTTTTCAAAGGTTTCTTTTGAAATAAAAGAATTACAACTTAGATAATATAAAACTTTGAATTATAAAATGTATTTTCTGTATTTTCAGAAAAGGGTATGTATTATATCTAATTTGTCTTTCTTTGTTAAAGGAGCTGGTTACAATTTAACTTTCACTGTTAAAGTATTTGTATTGTAATGTTGCACTATGCAATGAAACTTGATTTTATATTCTGTTGTATTTTAAATGATTCATTTAACTTTTTATTTGGTAAACATTTACTTTACTTGAGTTTTTGAGTCAAAGGATCTGTGTTAATATGTATGTATTGTCATTTTAATTTGTATTAATTAAAATGTTTTGTAACTTTATTTTTTAAATCACTTTTGTTTATTATGCCAATGTAGCTGTATTTGATGGGTTTTAGTTTTTGCATACTATATGTTTAAAAAGGAATATAATTAAAGAGGTTTTTTTATTTAACTAATTTCTATTCTGAATTTGTTACTGAAAATTGATTAAAATAAATTATCATTGTTAAAGGGCATTTAAACTCTTAACTGAATCCATTTTAACAATACTTCTTGACAATGTACCGATTATACTTGTTAATTAAAGGATGTCCCATTATTGATTTTAGATTTTGTACTTTTTGGTTTATAGTTAATGGGTTTTCACTTTTTGACATAGTGTGTTAGAATACCCCCTCCAAAAGGGAGTAGGTGATCACTGTTAAAATATATATACATTCAGGTTTTGATAATCTTTGATTGTGTAATATATTTTTCTTTGTTTAATGGCTGATTTTCTATTGCATTTTTGTATATTTTTAATGTGTTGTGATGTCTGTGTGACATGTACGTGTTTTAAAGTCATTGGTAGTAAAATTAATGTTAATTATCAGATTGGGACAAGAATGAAGAAGGAAAGGCAAGAAAGTTTGGAATTTGAATATATCATGTGTTCCTATCTTCATTTAGTGTTGTAATATTTAATCTATTGTTTGATCTAAATATATGCAGGTATCGCATTGTACATAGTCAAGAAGCCTGCTAAGTTGATCTTGTTTCAAGTTACCTTTGTTTCTTTCTTATTCTAAAAGTAGATAACACCTATTATTGCCCATGGTTAGGCCACATTTGGAGTACTGTGTTCATTCTTGGACATCTTACCTTAAGAAAGGCACTGAACTGTTGGAAAGGGTTCAGGGGAGGGCTACTAAGATGATACTTGAGATGGAAAGGTTGTTATATGAGGACAGGTTAAAAATATCTGAAATTGTTTTCTCTTAATAAAAGAAGAGTTAGATGAGATGTTTATGATTGTCAAGGGAACTGACAGTGTTGATACATAATATTTTTTTCATACTTCTGAAAATAGTAAAACTAGGGGATACAAATATAAAGTTTGGTAGGGTAGGAGTTATCTTCAGCAAAGACAGCTTTACATTTTTTAACATAGTGGTTGGTCTTTGGAAAGGGTTGCCTTCAGATGTGGTGGATGCAATTAATTTAAGGGAAGGATAATTAAATATTTGAATAATAAAGGCTGTCTTTGCGTGTTTTATATTAATTTTAAAGTTTATTTAGCTATATGAGATGCTCTAAATGGATGAACATGTGCCTTGTTTTCCTTGAATTATACAGTTCAGTTTTATATACATATATAGTTTACCCCAGATCACTTTTATAACTGTCATGTTGAAATCATACCTAAATTTAACTTTCTAGGGAACCTGCATTGCTAACCTTGCAAATCTAACAATGACAAATGAAAATTTACCTCTTAATGTTTTCATATGTTGAACTGCCATTCGAAGAACCGTTAACTTGTCCAATTTACGAGACATGGCTTTGCACATGGGTACCATTGAGGAGAGTTCGGTGATGTATGTGTTCATTTTGTCTCTTCGGCGCTTTTCAATTTCACTATGATTATGTCTGTGGATAACGGCAGATATTATAAAAATCTTTCTTCCAAAACACAATCTAAATATATGAATGTTTATCTGATACATGAAAATTTTCAAGAATGATTAACTACACAATTATTATGGCAACAATAAAAACTTATATATTAAAATACACTATAGTATATACAGAAAATATATACATGCTCATGAAATAAAACAAGTTTTTAAAGTCAATAACATATATAATATATGGAAACAATCTCTGTTCTTCAGTTCTTGTAATAAGATAATTTATATCCTTCAATCCAAATACTGCAAGAAATATATAACAACACTGGAGTTTGTGAAACTATAATCTATTTAGTTTTATGTTATATTCTAATTTATGTTTTATGGCTTACTATACTTCATGAAATTAAACTCTTTTAAAGATATAAACACAAAAAATATTAAGATTCTATAAACTGCATATATGTACCTTACCAAAATTTGCCATAAGAAAAATTGGTTTCCAAAATTAATTAACTGTTCTTAAGTGATGGTAAAAACCCTCAACACCCTAACAATATGACAAGAATATTTTGTAATTCCTATATTTGTAAGTAAAAACCATCAACACCCTAATAATACGACATATTTTGTAATTCCTATATTTGCAAGTAAAAACCATCAACACTCTAATAATATGACATATTTTGTAATTCCTATATTTGTAAGTAAAAACCATCAACACCCTAATAATACTGACATATTTTGTAATTCCTATATTTGTAAGTAAAAACCATCAACACCCTAATAATACTGACATATTTTGTAATTCCTATATTTGTAAGTAAAAACCATCAACACCCTAATAATACGACATATTTTGTAATTCCTATATTTGTAAGTAAAAACCATCAACACCCTAATAATACGACATATTTTGTAATTCCTATATTTGCAAATATCCACAATAGTAGAAGCATAATTAAGAAACACTGCAGTAAAAAAAATAAAAAAAATTAATTATGCTTGATTTTGATGTACACATTCATTAATTTTGTGTGCATTTTTTCACATATTTTCTTTCCTACTTGCAAGTACTGTTATTGCACTAACAACAATATATACTTTGTGGTCATTGTTATTCTCAATTTGGTCAACAACAAGAAAACTTCAAATAAACTTAAACTACCAAAATAAATTAGTCTAAGCCTAATGATGATGATAAAAGTTACTGAAACTGTAATGAATATACACATTTAAAAACTGAGCATAAAAATGTATTATGCTGTTTGTAACAAGTGAGTTAATACAGAATGTTGTTTTTGTAATTAACGGGGTTTTTCTTAATTGAACTAAAGTTTCTTGGTGTTAAATCGTTCACATAAATAGCAACATAGAGATCTGATTGAAAGCTTTTGCATTCCATCTCTGCGTGTCTGAAAATTGTAATAACAAGGTAAAGACAGTCAGCCCAAATACAGCTAATTCTATATCACCCATCACTATTGATAGACAGATGACTTTGACTCTTACAAAAAAACAGCACAGGTAAAACCTGAATTAAAAAATATGCTTACATTGATTAATGTAAATACCAAAACTTAACACGGCGAATGAGAAGTGTTCAAATACCTTTTTGTTTGTTCACTCTCTAATTTTTGAACTTTCATGTCTTCATCTTCCATATCACTGGCATCACTGAGACAAGAAGATATAATGATATGTATATGTTATTCAAGTTTTTAATTATGTCAATATTCATGTTGTTTAAAAACCACTATAAAATTACTAAAACATAAAAATGTTCACTAAGTATAAACATTAAGTGTCATTACCATCAGGATTATACTTTAATTTTAAAATTACTGTCTGTTAATAAATATCCACAGAAATGTCAAAGTTAAAAAAGGGGTATAGCATAACATACTGAATTGGAGGAATAAACGTCCTAAAGCATCTTTGTGCTCTAATATACAAAAACTCACTTCATCTGTTGCTAAAAAGTCTCTATATGGATGCTACAAACACTTACAAATTAAAAAGGTTTACAGGAAAACAATTAAAACATAGATGCCAAAAATGTATATGTACTGGAGATGTTTCAAGAAGTACAAGCTCACTTTATCCCAAAATACAAAATGTTCTGTAAAATTACTATAGATGTTTACTTATTTTATTTCACTTATGCTTATAAAGGAGTTTCATCTTTGTCATAGATGAGACATTTGCACTTATGTGAAAATAAAGGGTCATCCTGTGATAGCAAAGTACACTGAATTCCTAACTTCTAAGTTAACCCCAAACTAGCTTTGTTGGCAAAAATGCTTCTTGTTTGTTTTTTTATCACCTCATTACACATAAGAGCAAATCCTGGTAGTGAATATCTTAACATAATAAATAAAAACCCTCAGCTAGAAAATTTACACTTAACAGGCTGGAGACCAGAAGAACCTTGCATGTAAAAGATAAGCAACTCAAGTGTGTTTAGTATTGAGTATTTAAAAACAAAATGCTTTACTAGCAAACAGCAATAGCTAAAGTGGATTCATCCTTCAGCTCAATGAAAGCACTTGTTTATTTTTTGATTCAGCTCACTGGACCAGATCAAAATCTAGGATGCACATGAGGATGATGAGAAAATCCTTCAAAAACAGATAAAATTATGTAGGGTTATCATCTTGCAGTTCAAATGACAATAACTAAATCATCACATTTTTGATGATTTTTCTGACAAATGCATTAATGTCAATCTCAAAGCTACTGAAACAAAACAAATATATAGTTATAATCAAAAACTACAAGTATTTTATCAACAAAATATATTTTACTTTCTGATCACACACACACACACAATAAGACAATAGTTTAGTATGAAGTAGTCGACATGGGCACTTTATGAAGATAACACGCAAGGGCATGAAGACATGTTATATAAAAAAATTCTGGTTGTCAATATCAGCAACCCCAAAAATTTTCTTCCTGCTAAAAATTTCTTTCAAACAACACTTTAGTCTCTTTCCAAAACATAAAAAGTTATTAAACAAACGTTTTAAAGTTTTTAAATAGTTCAGTATAGTTTACAAATATCAAGTAAAGCGCCTGGTCACAGCGACTCAGCTGTAGCTTGGAGGCTTATAACACTAAAATTCAAAGTTCAGTTGTTTATTGTTGAAAGCTAGCCATTGATCAACCAAGGTTGTTGGAACGATCGCAAAGTAAATACAATAAAATAATATTAATCACCAGAAACTTCCTGATCAACCCAATACTAGTAATACAGAAATATAGGAAAACGCTATCATTATTTAAAATTCAATTATTTGAATACCATTTTTGGAAATACGCTAAAGCGCACATGCAAATCCTTATTTTTTGTACATTGCTACACCAAATTAAAACATAACATTTTATTCTAAATTTAAATTTATTCACGATCAATATAGAACCTAACTATTTATACTATTCACATTATATAATTTAAATATTCTAGTGCAACAAAGTGGTACTCAATCACCAAACACTTCGTATATTACAAGCATGATATATACCGTCATCTAATACACACAATTGAAATAACAACTAAATTCGCTCGAAAAAGGTTTCATTCACACTAACATATAATTTACAGTTTTCTACATAATTGCATACTGTGATGTCAAAAATTTTAATGACTTTAAAATTACATTAATTTTTTGTTGTTGTTCTACATGGCCTAATGCAAACGAGGCCTAAGAGCAACACAGATACCTTGTCGGCGATGCGAAACTTTATAAGGTCGTGTGGGGTCCGGCATGGCCAGATGGTTAGGGCACTCGACTCGCAATCTGAGGGTCGCGGGTTCGAATCCCCGTCCCACCAAACATGCTCACCCTTTCAGCCGTGGGGGCGTTATAAGTTACGGTCAATCCCACTATTCGTTGGTAAAAGAGTAGCCCAATAGTTGGCAGTGATGACTAGCTGCCTTCCCTTTAGTCTTACACTGCTAAATTAGGGACGGCTAGCGCAGATAGCCCTCTTGTAGCTTTGCGCGAAATTCAAAAACAAACAAACAATAATGTCGTGTGTAAAATTACTTAACTAAGCCTATCCTATCATATTCTAAAACAAAAAATATTTATTTTCCCATCGTATTTCAACATCATAATTCAGATGAAGTACAAAATTATAAAGCATGCTTTTCACAAACTTTATAAAATCGGAACTGTAATTGTGGTGAAAGTTATTCACGAGCTCCTTTCCTTCTAGCAAAATAAAACCAAGCTAAGTTTTTATCATATTGTTCCGACCTCTAGGAGATATTCCCGCTGAAATGAGTCATTTCGACTTTTATAGTTGAAAAGAACGGGAGACTGTCGTGACATGTTTCATGAGGACAGTAGCCCATGACTTCTTGAAGCTGAAATATAGACAATTACATCACACCATGACAACCGAGGTTGAGAAACAGTAATTTGCTAAAAAACAATATTTTTTCTTTCTCGAAGGTGGGTGTGTAAAGATAGCCTTAAAGGACGGAACAGTCCTTTTGTGTACCGTATTTTTCGGTGTATAAGACGCACTTTATTACCCCAAAATTTGATGTCAAAATCTGCTTGCGTCCTA
>NW_013667186.1:175174-179077 GCF_000517525.1 Limulus polyphemus
CTATAAATAATGTAAAGAAAAATACGATACTTCTAACGTAATAGAACAAACTCATATAGAATATAACCGCTTGAAATGTTAAACCGTGATGCAGACCTATCGAAAATGTATTTTAGAACTTTTACGCAGTTACTCAATACTTAACTTTTTTCGTGTGGATAATAACTATTTACATTTTATATTCAAATTTCCACTGCTTAAATTACTGAGACAAAGAAAACAAAAATGAAGGGCAAGTGAAAGCACTTTTCATCTTGAGGGATATGAATAACAACTGCTTGTTTGATTTTTAGATGCAAAGCTGCACAAAGGGCTATCTGCGCATAGCCATCCCTAATTTTGAACTAATATACTAGAGGGAAAGCAGCTAATCAACAGCACCTAACCGCCAACTCTTTGCCTACTCTTGTCGAAGAAAAGATGGGCTTTGACAATCACTCGTATAGCGCAGTTTTTTACTACAACGGGACACGAACCTGAATTCATAGTCGGGGCACGCTAAACAATGAGCAACGTCTGGCCTATAAATAACAAACATATATTCAATTTTATTTTTACTAAGGTAGTGCACGTTGACATGATAAAACAAGTCAATATAGGGTATTTTTTCCCTTTGCTTATATTGAATCCCCCCGGTGGGTCTATGGTATAATGCTTATAATGCTAAAATCTGTTTCGATTCCCCGTGATGGACAGATCGCAGGTAGACCATTATGTATCTTTGCGCTAAAAAAAAAAAAACACTCATGTTGAAATCTCATTTTTTTCCTTTCGGAGTTTGTGACTTTAATTTTACCTTTCTCAATATTTATCTAATCTTTATATACTTCACAGTGACACACGTATATTTAAAATGAACACAACACCACTCTGAAAAGCGATTTCTAAATTTTGTTTGTTCGTTATTTTCTGTTGTAATATGTAACTTATTTTTACACTAGCAGAGACCTACAAAACATTTGCGGTCAAATTAGTATTTTTATTGCAACAGTAGTTCTTTAACTATAGGATTTCTAGAATAATACAAACGATTTCTAATCGCAGGCACCAAAATCCATAAGTCCACTTGTCTTAGGCTTAGAAGTAGTTGAGCCTTTATTAAGCATGGCCTACGTTCGATAAAGAGATAAATTAACACTGTAACTTATGTACGCTTCTTACTTTGGTTTAGTTGGGGATAAACTTTACCGTATGAATAAATAAACTTATAATGTCATTATACAACCTGAATTTAGACATTTTAAAAACTTTGATACAATTTTAATATATTGTTGTACGAAATGACTACTAAAGTATATTTACATCTACTGAAATAAAGTGCGCGCGCTTTTTCAGTACAGACAAAAGCTGAGTATCATTAACATTATTGATTTATGATGTCAATATAAATATATTTTAATGTAAGGTTTTGTTACAAGAAACCCCTTTTTGATTCAACTATAATACGTATGATCTCAACGCTTAGCATGTATCTCTCCATGAACCTAATGAACCTCCATACCAAATTTGGTGAAGATCCATCCACAGGAGGTGAGGTAGTGGTAAAAAACGCCCATAAAACCGCAAAACACAAAGTGCAAAACTGAAAATTTGTATGTTCCCCCGCGTGGAACTAATGAACCTCCAGACCGATTTTGGTGAAGATCCATCCACACCTTGCGAAGTAGTTAGATAGACAGACGGTACTATTATATTTGTATAGATACATCCACTATTGTACGCACATTTTCATTTAAAGCCTCTGGTAGCTAACCTGAAATTTCAATCTAAATGTTTATATAAAAGTCACGTTCTAAACTACACTTCAGAAAGATTGCGGACATGACACTGTTACACACTGACGAAGGTGTGCACACAGACTAAAACGTCGTCTTCAAACACCTACAGGAAAACGGAGCTCTTTATACAAATCTAAATTAACAAAGCAATCATATTGACGATTCTTAATGTTCTCATGCGCCTTTTTAAATCTTAAGGCAAAACAAATCGGTTAGGCACCAAAGGAAAAGTTACAGATTTTAAATAATTATTTTGAAGTTAAATTATAGATTAAAGCCATTCTTACCCTGAAGACTAAAAAATGCTAGTCCATTTAAGTATAAAAAATACAGCCGTGGATAATCCATGATTTATTGGTTTCGATTAGAAGGAAAGAAAAATCAAGTAAAAAAGCCTGCAAACAACCATTTAACTTACGCCTAAAAATTATTTATAAAATATTCCAAAAAATGAAATAGCTTATTTAAAGAAGTAAAAAATAGATATTATGGTAACAAGATATCGGAAAATAATATTAACATTAGGAAAATTTTGGAAATAAAAAAATTAGCATTTAATAAGCGAACTGCAGCAATAAAAACAATAACCAAATTAACTGATAGGAAAAATGGAAATGAAATTAACTTAGTAGATAATCCAAAACATGGAGCAAATATATTCGGGGAATATTTTACAACAGTAGGGAAAGAGATGGCAGAAAAAATAGGTAAGAGGGTAGAGATGGGGCAGGAGAGGGTTAGAGATATCCTGGTACTGGAGGGATGTATGGTAACAGACAAGAATGTACAGTGGGCCATAAATGAACTGAGGGGGAGCTCAGGTCCAGGCCACGACGGCATTACTGTCAAAATACTTAAACATAACATCGAGAGTATAATTAAACCCATAAAACATATAGTAAACTTAAGTATAAGTAATGATGTATTCCCCGATATATTAAAATGTTTGTTATTATCCCAATATACAAAAGTGGCGATCTATAGACCAATTTCAATATTGTCAAATCTTGCTAAAGACTTGGAGAAAATTGTTTTAAAAATTTAGTTGAATCCTTGGAAACTAATATAAAATTATCAAGTAATCAGTATGGATTTCGGAAGGGTTTAGATACTCAAGATGCGATATCGTAAGTAACTACGTACATTACTGATCAGCTGGAGAAGGGTAGGAAGCCAGCGGCCATGTTCTTGGACCTAGCCAAAACCTCCGATACGGTGTCGCACTCTAAATTGATAGTTAAGTTGTACAATATAGGAGTTAGAGGGGTTATGCTAGATTGTTTTAAAAGCTACCTGCTAATAGCTGTATCCAATCCTTTTTATTTAACTTGTTTGAATTTCGTTTATTCAGTATAAACATTTCCTTCACAACCTTACGTTTTATGATTTGGTTGGATTAGTGTAGCTTACGTTTTATGATTTGGTTGGATTAGTGTAGCTTACGTTTTATGATTTGGTTGGATTAGTGTAGCTTACGTTTTATGATTTGGTTGGATTAGTGTAGCTTACATGGTTACCACAGCTTAAGTTAAAAATACAATTTTTATTTACGATAAGGGTTTGGTATTTCAGAGGTACAGATCACATTTGTTCCTTTGTTCTGTTTAAACTCTACTGCAGTCTACGGAAGTCAGTAGTATTGTATTTATGGTAGGTTCGTTCCTAAGGCCATGCAGAGCTTACAGGAGAGAAGGAAGCTGTGATTGAGGGAAGAAACTGCTATATAATAACTTCTAAGGTAAATGGTATTGTCAGCGATCAGTTTACTTCCGAACATTCAATCCCTCAGGGTACAGTCTTAAGACCTGTCCTTTTTATAATATTTATAAATGATCTATGCAACTTAGCACTGGACGGACGGTTAATTTCATTTGCCGACGATACAGCCCTGCTTTGTGCAGGTAATAATTGGGAGGAGACCCTCAGTACTACAGAGCGAGAACTTAACAACATTAAATACTGGTTAGATGTAAACACATTGTCATTCAACGTTATAAAAACAAATTACACGATATTCTCGCTCTATAATACAGGCCAGCCAACTCCTGCGACTCTCGGAATTCATGAAAAGAACTGTACCCAACCCTACTCCCAACGATGTAACTGCTCCAAAGTGAATAGTTTG
>NW_013667186.1:180077-186098 GCF_000517525.1 Limulus polyphemus
TCATTCAACGTTATAAAAACAAATTACACGATATTCTCGCTCTATAATACAGGCCAGCCAACTCCTGCGACTCTCGGAATTCATGAAAAGAACTGTACCCAATCCTACCCCCAACGATGTAACTGCTCCAAAGTGAATAGAATAAATAAAGTTAAATACTTAGGAGTCACTATAGATAACTGCTTAAATTGGAGGCCCCTATACAAGATTTAAGTAAATAAATGCAGAAGTTAGTATACATATTTGTAACAGTCAGAGGAATTTTGCAGGTAGATAAATTAAACATATTATACTATGGATTAATTGACTCTATTTTGCAATATGAAATCGTAGATTGGGGAGCAACCGCTGACTCTATACAAATGCAGTTAGCCTTACTGCAGAAAAACATAATAAGGGTAATGCTTAGAAAGAAATCAATGGATCCCTCTAAACCTTTGATTAAGCAGCTGTCTATACTAAATATTAAGGAGATGTTTTTTTAAAAGTGCATTGATTAAATTGAAAGGTGGGAGACACCCGGTAAAGCGGTTAGATCATTCTGGTAACACAAGGGGAGCAGTTAAGGGTCTGTATGAGTTACCTAGGAGAAAAACAACATTAAGGCTTGGACACTGGCATTTTGTGGGTGTAAAACTTTTAAAAAACATTTCCGGAACAAACATGTACAATTAATAAACCAAACAAATAAAGACTGTCAAAAAAGTATTTTATTGATTTGAATTAAAAAGAAGAGGTAGATAAATAATTGGAGATAAGTAGTTAAATAATTATGGTAATTAACAATCAATAGAAAAAAATAACTAAGCCTAAATTAGATAAATTGTAAAGAGTGTTATCTAAAATCTTATAATAATTTAGTACAAGAAGCATCTTTATTTTTTATAAATAATTGTGTAATTGCAAATTCACTTTAAACAGTATTTATTGTTAAGTAATTATTTAAGAGGCAAGCCTAACTGTATTAAGTTTATCATTTTGTTTTCTTAAAGTATGAAATACCTACGTTCGTATGTAGTTATACTGAGACCTCCCACAGCACAGGGTACTAAGCCCTAAAGTGGGAGGTAATTTCCAATTGATTTTATTTTTGTATTGGTAATGTAAAATAATCCAATAAAGGATTTATTATTTTTTAAAGAAATGTTTTAAAGCTTTCAATAAATTGCGGATAAAATTCACACGTATGTAAATACAGGAAAAAAATACGTAATTAATAGTGTGCCCTTATTATCAAAAGAAAATATTTCTACCTGTGATAGTCGCATAATTGTAACTAGATGAATTAAAAACCTGACTCAAATATGGCGTTTTACACATATCGTAGCTTACATTGAGTCATTGTTAAAGAACGTCCTTGAAGCATAGAATACTCAATGTTAAGTAGTTTGTTTTTAGAGTCAATTTCAAAATGGAAATTGGTTGTTGGTGAAATACAATCTGTGTTATATTACCTGAAGCATAATAAATGATGCTGTGTGCATTTAGAATATCATTCGACTACAATATGATCTTTCACTGAAATACAATATAAAGCTCGAGAGTCAAATTGATACACATAAGTATATATACACTGATACTGATCAGTGGAGACGTATAAGGATCCTGTTTTTTTCGTTATTTTTTCCTGCAAACAAATCAATCAAACAATTCCACAGAACTCGAAGATGAAATCGAGTTCCTAACATACAGTGGACACGACAATGACAACTTCTGTATAAGCACGACTAACATAGCAGCTGATTTCAACTATGCATATTGTTAAAGTTACATAGACTGTATCTCTTTATAAGTCACATACTATATATAGTGTTGTCTTTCACCGTAAACGGAGAGTTAAACTTTCAATTTTTTCACACTTTAAAATTCTATATATATTATATCAATACGTAAACAATACTGATAACAGTGTATAAATCACATACTATAGTGTTGTCTTTCACCGTAAACGGAGAGTTAAACTTTCACATTTTTTCACACTTTAAAATTGTTAAACTTACAACGCTAGAATCCGGGTTTCGATACCCGTGGTGGGCAGAGCACAGATAGCCCATTGTGTAGCTTTGTGCGTAACTTCAAACAAACAAATCAAACAAATAGTAGTAGACGTAAACGTCGTTGGATTTCTAGTAGGTATATCTGTAGTAGTACACGTAAACGTCGTTGGATTTCTAGTAGGTATATCTGTAGTAGTAGACGTAAACGTCGTTGGATTTCTAGTAGGTATATCTGTAGTAGTAGACGTAAACGTCGTTGGATTTCTAATAGGTATATCTGTAGTAGTACACGTAAACGTCGTTGGATTTCTAGTAGGTATATCTGTAGTAGTAGACGTAAACGTCGTTGGATTTCTAGTAGGTATATCTGTAGTAGTAGACGTAAACGTCGTTGGATTTCTAATATGTATATCTGTAGTAGTACACGTAAACGTCGTTAGATTTCTAATAGGTATATCTGTAGTAGTACACGTAAACGTCGTTACATTTCTAGTAGGTATATCTGTAGTAGTACACGTAAACGTCGTTACATTTCTAGTAGGTATATCTGTAGTAGTACACGTAAACGTCGTTGAATTTCGAGTAGATATATCTGTAGTAGTACACGTAAACGTCGTTGAATTTCGAGTAGATATATCTGTAGTAGTACACGTAAACACCGTTACATTTCTAGTAGGTATATCTGTAGTAGTACACGTAAACGTTGTTAGATTTCTAGTAGGTATATCTGTAGTAGTACACGTAAACGTCGTTGGATTTCTAGTAGGTATATCTGTAGTAAACGTCGTTGTTACAGATGAAGTATATGTCGTTACTGAAGCCGCTCAAGATGAAATGTCTGATAGACGTCAACTTGCTATAGCTGGCTGGTCCTGTGACTGGTTCGTCCAGTTTGTAGATATCTTAGCTGAACCTATTTTAGAAGTCATAGGTTGCAGTTCTGAAATATATGTTCTTCTGCATTGTGACAATCTTGACATCTGAATAAACGTCAGGAACTGCATTCTCTACGTCATCTTACATCTACATGTACAACATCTTCAACTGCATTCTCTACGTCATCTTACATCTACATGTACAACATCTTCAACTGCATTCTCTACGTCATCTTACATCTACATGTACAACATCTTCAACTGCATTCTCTACGTCATCTTACATCTACATGTACAACATCTTCAACTGCATTCTCTACGTCATCTTACATCTACATGTACAACATCTTCAACTGCTTTCACCAGGTTTCCTTTCGATTTAGTGCTCGAAGTTTCTAAATTCTAAAATAAATCAACTTTGTTGCATGTTCTTAGTTTGCAGTTCAGTGTTTTTCACTTTTTTTTTCTAATATCCTTCTAAGTTTTTAACTCATTTTTGTTTACGTTCTTCAACGCTTCTCTTTTTCTGGTCTAAACGTATTGGCAATACGTTCAATAATTTTTCAGTTCCGATTATTCTTAATTAGAGAGACTACTAACACTGATAAAAACAGAGGAAATCTAAACGTTGCATAATTCATTGAGCAACGTAAGATTTCTGATAAAATGTTTAAATTTTAACATCGTTTGTATACCTTAGATATTACTTTATTCTAAGTCCTCTACTAAACAACAATACGAATGCTTATGTCAAAGTTTGATTGTAATTCACATGCACCTACACTTCTGTTAGTTTTTGTGATAAACTTTAAACAATGAATACTTAAAGGTAACTCAAAGGTTTAAAGATTAATGCTGAATTCAACATTTGAATAACCTGTGAACTTGACAGACAAGGTATATTTTCAACATTCACTAAAGTCAACCGATATATATATATATATTTATAAAAGAAAACTGCATTAGTAAATGCGTGGTTTGACAATTTTCTGTACTAAATTATTATATATTGTATGTGCAGTGGTGTTAAGACCTCATCGAAATTCTTTTTTTTTATCATTTACTGAAATGTCACTATGTTATGTTCCTACACGGTCCAATACTCGCCAACATGAGCTGGTTTAGATTAAGAGTTATAGTGTCATGTTTTATTTGATTGGTTTGTTTATATGCGAAGTAACTTGAGAAGATATAATAGCTTAGTGACTAAAGAACTCTCAAATAAACGTAGATTCTCTGTTGTTGTTTTTTAAGAGCAATCCATGATCTTCTAATCGGTTTCATGCATGCAGCACTAAATGGGATTAAAATTACCGCACTTCTAGTTTTTCCATCTATAATCATAGTAATTATTCATCTTTTTCTTCTTCTTTATTCGCCTTTTCTAGTTTTTCTCTAATTCTCAGTTTTTACCTTCGTCATGTTTCATTACTGTTCAATGCTCGGATGTTTCAAATTATGTTTGTTAGAAGCCTGAAAAACAAAACCGACACATCGAATTTCTTTATTAAGTTCTCTAAATACAATACTTTTGTTGTCAAATGATAACTGAGATGTGAAAAATTACCTTGTTTTCTATTGCAGCTCACAAACTGTAAACTGTGGAAAAAATTAAAAATCTATCTATGGCAGAATATCTATGTTTTTAAAATAAAGTAAAAAAAATCACCCTCTTGAAATATTTCTTGAAGAATGCAAGTTTTTTTAAATACCATCAACTAGTCTGCGCTTTAATAATTCCAAGGAAATGTCTTACAAAATTCCAGCATGTTGCCTTAAGGAGTATAGAGAAAGAAAACAACAAAACTATACATGAGAAATAACCTGATTCTAAACGCATTTATTTACAAGCTAGGTAACATTTGTATCTTTCCTGAAATTGCATTCAAATATAATGAAGATGACAGTACCAGATATGTTTGTAATTCTATACGTGTTTGTGTGTGTACAAACTCAATCTCAGTAACTCTTAAACATGTGACAACTATACCCCATCTTACTAACAATAAAATATAAATATTTTCAAACCCGATAGTTATTTGTTTTAGCGCAAAGCTAGGTAATCGCATATCTGTATTTTGTCTGTCGAAGGGAATCGAACGTCGGACTTGCAACACGATGTAAAGAATAAAGTGTTATAATAAGTTAAATTGTTTTGTCAGATGATTGGGAAAAATTATTTAATTCTGCCAGAAAAATATTTTTAAAATGTCAAAAAGCATACAATAGAGATTATATAAACCATTATAATACCTAAATTCGGGGTTTGGTTCCCGCATCAAACACACAGCACAGATAGCCCCTTTTGTAGCTTAGCGCTAAAGCACAACCAAAATATGGCAAAATTAACGATCGCATTTGTTATTCTACTATAGTTTGGAGTGTCAAAGATGCGTTATAACATGAATAAACTACGAGATTTCACCTATTCAGTTATTTCATCAATCTTGTATTGCAGTTGCCCGGACACATAATCCCCACTTGTGTTCAAGGGAAAACTGTTTACTGTTGCCGTCCATATTGTTTGGATCTTCAGGATTAACAAATTTGTCAGGATTAACAAATATAAACCGGGCATCTCAGAATGTCTTAAATATTTTGGTTCTTATTGTCTGGTTAATCCAGAAATATTCACCAAATATGCAAGCAGGATAAGAAAAGATAAACATGTCTTTCTTAGCAACGTGGAGATGAAACAGGATACAAGACGATAATATATGTAAAAATTAGCGATTAGTGAAGCTTAAGGGTGAACAAGTGGGGAAGGAACTTTTCAGCATCTGCCAGAGTAGGGGGAAGACAAAATAAGATGTACAATGATTAAATAACAAAATGGTGTTTCGCACCTTAATACAGGACAAGATTTCCTAAATAGCTTGTCACAGGTATATATATATTTATATTGTTGCGTCAGCGAGTCACATGACTACTGTGACGCCACGTTTCTAGAACTATCCTGTACTTTGGCGAATGCTCTAGTATTTACTAGATATAGGGTAGTCGGGTATATAAAAGAGGGTGACAACGTGACGGGGTAATGTAATGTGTGTGTAGACAGTGAGTAATTGAACTGCAGTCAGAGAGCACGAGAGACGTTCTTTGAGAGTTATAGCGTTTGTTTAGCGCGATTGTTGAAGTTGAGTGTATCG
>NW_013667186.1:186419-187877 GCF_000517525.1 Limulus polyphemus
GGACTTGTGTCGCTTAAGTTTCGTCGGAACGAAGTTACAGAAAGTTAATTAACAAACGGAGACGTAACAATATGTAGCATACGCTGTTTTCCTTTTCTTACTTCTCTGAGTAAGAAAAAATGTCTTTAGCTGTACTTTCATTAAATGTGTTACTAAAAACTTCACCAGAACACGAGAGGAATAGCTGAAGAGTCGCTTTAGAGATTTGATAATAACATAGATCTGATGTTGTTTCCTTGAGGGCATTTTGCGAACTTTCAGTGCTGGCATGGGGGTCTGTCTGCGATACTAGGATTAACACAGTGGCGACTGTTAACAGTTATAACTAGCAGTAGAAACATATAGAAATGGATGTTGCTTCTTAAGTATTGATAAAATATTTATAAAAGTTTCCTTAAAGGCAATTGGCTTCTTCAAATGAAATTATAGACTAAAATGTGATGAACATAATTTTTATTAATATACCATCTTATTTGCTGTAATTAGTATGTAAAAGAAATAAAACTAATTGTATATTTTATACGCTCAATACACCGAAATACTTAATTAATTATTCTGATAAGAAACAAATATGGAATTATCATGAACAAAACAGCTGCCAGTGAAAGTTTTAACTTTTTAAAAATAACCTTATAAATATCCTTAATTGTCCATATATTTCTCTATTGGTTTAGTGTAACAAAACTCACACGAACCGAAACTGGACATGTTGAGAGACCAATCTGTAACGTATAAATGAGTTTAACAATCATGCCGAAGATTACATGGTTCAAGTTACGAGTCGGTTTAGTCTGTCTGATGAGTACGGTTTCTTTTATTCTCTTTTCTTTTCATATATTCATGCAAAGCTACACAAAAGCTCTCAGCTCTAGCTATCCCTAATTTTCAACAGTGCCAACTGCTAACTTTTGGGCTACTCTAATCAAATAGTGGTATTTAACCATCACTTTTAGAACGTACCCACGCTCCCAAAGTGCGGAGTACGTTTTTGTAATAATGTCCTTTGTATTCCTGAGCCTTTGAAGTTTTAATTTTTTTTTCTCTCTTGTAATACTCTCTTCAGATATTTTGATAACGTTGCTTTGGTGCTTATCAATTTTATAATTTTCAACTAGATCCTAGTACCCCAAACTCCCAGTTGGTGTCTTGAAAAATCAGAATAGAAAAACCGTGATCAATATTATACTGAAACGCCGAAAATTACCGCGCCTCTGGGTCCGAGCCCCGAATCTTTTAAGCACCTAGCGACGCCTCTGGCTTACCCATGTCAAGTTCCTAAATTATGCTTAACAGGACAAAGTACTGCAGAGGAGGAGGAGAAGGCTTAATATATCAACAAGGCCCGGCATGACCAAATGGTTAGGGCACTCGACTCGCAATCTGAGGGTCGCGGGTTCGAATCCCCGTCTCCCCAAAAATGCTCGCCCTTTCAGCCGTGGGAGCGTTATAATGTGACTA
>NW_013667186.1:188877-189545 GCF_000517525.1 Limulus polyphemus
GTATTTGGTGTACTAACTGATATACTTTGTCATATTTTATCGTATAAATACATAATTGCAGTATTATTTATATAAGAATAACAAGCCAACCTCAACTTATAAACTTGTTT
Organism: Limulus polyphemus; assembly: GCF_000517525.1. NCBI lineage: Eukaryota > Metazoa > Arthropoda > Merostomata > Xiphosura > Limulidae > Limulus > Limulus polyphemus. Next base: position 188,988 of record NW_013667186.1, read on the forward strand.
TTATTATGGAGAATCTGTTAAAATAAATCACTTTCTACTGTCTTACAATATTCATGAATGCGAAATTTTAATATATGAGAGTCAAACCAGTTCCAAGCAATACGAATTTGACCCTTATAAAAATATATTTCAAGAATTACTATACATATATTTATATATATATATTACATTAAACGATTTCACAGCACATATACAGAGGTGTCCTAGTTATAACCAAGTAAAAATTCATAAGTTACTGGCTTGTCAAATCTTGAAATTATGTTTCTTATTTCATGTTATATGAGTTTACTCGATTGACTATTGTTACGATAGCGGAACTCATGCGACGCTGGGAGCATGCGCGCTGGAGTTTCTAGAAGGATCGTGACTTAGCGGGCAACCTCACGAATGTCCCAGCGTTTGCTAGACGCTCTCTTTTTTAGTATATACGCCGGAGATAGAATGAAGAGAAATAATTGAGGTAATGGAGTCAAGCGAGCAGTAGGCACCGTAAGTAAAGTGTGTGAATCGCTGTCAGTTCTAGCGTGTGTTTATAAAAGTAGTCAAGTTTGAAGTGAC
>NW_013667186.1:189555-200564 GCF_000517525.1 Limulus polyphemus
AAGTTTGTAACGAGAAAGAATAAACTAGTTTTAATTAATAAAGGACTTGTATCGCTGAAGTTTCTCGGAAAGAATTTTTACGGGAAATTATTAAACAATCAGATACGTAACACTATTTTGTAATTGTGAGGAGTGGTTTAATGATATAGTCTTAACAGACTGTTCGAAATATTTCTGGTCCATTGTTCCAAAACGATTAATTGAATAAAACATGATAAATTTAATCATCCAAATTCAACACTAAAGTTTATTAGCACGTTTTTTAATGAACAAAAACAAGATATTGTGACAATTCAGTTTATGTAGGAATTTCCAAAATTGTATTAAGACAAAATATTTACAAATTATCAATAGCAGTATTTTTCGGGGCCGATCGCAGTCCAGTGGTTAACGTGCTGGACTGTTGAGTTGAAGTTTCTTGGTTCACTTAATGTTACCGCAAAAATAAATATATATTACGCTCCGCACTATGAGGCCATACATATCAGAATACAAGTCGAATCCTACTGTGTAGACAAGTTGGCACGAGTGATGTTTACTAGCTGCCAATCCTCTAGTTTATCATTTCAAAACTAGGGACGACTGACACAGACAGCTCTCGTGGAGCTTTGTGCAAAACTCAACAAACAAACAAAAAACATATTTCGTCAGTTTCTACGCCATTAACAGTTAGAGGCATCAATATGCAAATCGAAGGGTCGTCTAAATATTTCCAGGAACAATCCACTCATAATATATGAAAATAAAAGGATAAGCTGTTTATGAGTTGTAAATGACTGTGCAAACTTATCGATTACCTACTCCACTGAAATAGCTCCTTCAGTCTGGCTAAAGAGAACAGTTTTCACACGGTAAATGCCCCCCAGTGGCATGTCTGCGGACTTACAACGCTAGAAACCGGGTTTCGATACCCGTGGTGGGCAGAGCACAGATAGCCCACTGTGTAGCTTTGTGCATAAATTCAAACAAACAAACAAACACAGGGTAAATAGAATTTGTTGTGCATTATGACCAATTTATATTCGTTGTCAAGGTAACTACGCATTGATATTAATGCGATAAATTACAAATAACACGGAAAAGTGTATATATATATAAGTAACTTATATCAAGATAACTAGATAAACGACTTAATTCTTTATTTAAAGTAGGTGCTTTCGTCGAAGGTAGACTCTTTAAACATTAATAATATTTCTAAATCTAAAGTCATCGCGGTTTGAGTTACAACCTAAGGATAAAATAAAGGATTAAAATTGATAATTAAATAGGGCAAAACATTTTTAACAATTAAATATTAGCTGATATAATTTTATGAAGTATTTTCATCACGCATTTCATGGAACAAATCAATTGAGGATTTACAGTTTTTAAAGATATGTTAAATTCTCTACACAGCTCAATAAAATCGTAAAATGTAACATATACATGAAATAGCTTTTGTGAAAAGACTTTAAGTGTTCTGACCTTTGTCTTTCATAAATTATTACTAACATAAATACTAAGATGAAGAATTTTCGGGTCACACACACTCCCAAGAAAAAAATAAACATTCTCATACAAACCGCATGTTTCTGCTGTCCTTCAGCGACAAGATCTACAAAAAAGTGAATATTCTAACATGGGAATAAACTCAAATTAAAACACCATAAGACTATAGAGAGTATTTATTATAGTTCTTGACACGGGTGCCGAGATGTACATGTTTATTCTAATATTGTTTGCAAGAAGTGAACTGGATTAAAATCTTCTTAAAAAAAGAGGATAAAAAAAGTACAGGTCTTGGCTTCATTTAACTGAAGTACGACAGTTTCCTGTCGTATGAAATCCTAATTTCCTCTACTTTATGAGCCCAACTCTTGTTTGATATGTAAAGTAAATAAAACAGAACGTATACCCCACTAAGGATTCCCAAGGAAAGACGTAACTAGAGGTTCCTGTCAATCAAGATATATATTGAGCTACGAGCATAAATCAACAAATCAGGGGGCATCTCGCCAGTAATTGGATTTTGTGGAAACAGCTTTTGGTATTGAAATGTTTTAGTTATTGTCGTGTTTTGCTACTCTTCACACTTATCAATCTCAATACACTCACAGTTCAACAAATTAGCAAACTCTGCTCACTCACTTACACTTATGCTACTAATTTCTCCACTAATATATTTATTTAGCAACTTAAAAATATCACCAAGCCTTACAACTCACCCAGTAAGAAATCTTCACTAGCAGAAATTGTAATGGAAGTTAATAAGCTAATTACGTAATGGAATTTCATGTATATGTTCGATTAGTACAATCAGATATTCGAGTTGAAAATCAACTTTTAAATTATTATAAAATGAGTGGCAAGACAAAACTTTTTCTAGTTTTCTCTGGCTTCTGTAGATAATCGTTTCAAAGGTAAATTTATATTACACTCTATTAATTATGTGATTACAAACGGTTTAATCGTCTCATTTACATTTGTTTTCCACAAAACAATTAAAGTAATTTCCTGAACAATTTTCTGCATCGCATGAATATAGTAAACAAATATTAGATGGTTATCACTACGCAAGTTTGGCAATAGTAAAGCGTACTTTCGTCATCATAAATAAGCAGTATATATACACATCATTGCATGAATACATCATCTTATTATCACGGCTACTTATGGCTAATAAAAATTCAAAATTGGGTATCCTTATATAATCAACTGTTAAAACAGTTTATATGCTTTTTGTTTATGAACAAAAAAACGGTAGTTATCGGTGGAATTTTTGCTTTAAGTATTCTATTCGAATAGCCCGTAGAAAAATAAAATCATCAGAATTGTAGTCTAACTGACAAGAAAACTGATAGTGAAATTAGTGTAAGAAACCTGTACGTTACCACTTCTGTAACTACGAGTTTTATAATATAAATAGCATCTCAACCACTACTGTGTCTGTCGTATCTCAGCAGGCCTGATGAGCCCTGGTATTGAGCGAAAGGCCTGGTCAGTAGTGGATATGGCAGATGGTTGACATGTATTATACATTCGTTTTTACTTTCACTCTATAAGTTCTTAGAATTACTAATGTCGTATTCTTCCGCTGACGCTGTTGTTGTTTGACCCGCTCCGATATCAATAAGACTAGCTTGTTGACTCGCCAGTTCTTCTGAATAATGAGTAAGTTAATTGAAACAAAAATAAATAATAATAGATAATTGATAATAGATAATTACTTTTCTTGCGATACTTACAGGACACTTAGCGTAATTAAGAATGGATTAATTAAAAAGGAGTTGTTGATTTCTTCAATTTATAGAGTCACAATGAAAATGAAAGAAAGTAATTGCGTTATGTATATGAAAATTACTGAATTTTGCGAAAAACACAGTAGCTGTTCTGAGCTTTGTCTGGTAGAAACACGTCTTTTGAATATTTAATGGACAAAATAACACTAAAACCTCTCATAAATATTTTTATTTAAATAACATCATTACCAACTTTTCAAAACATATTTTGCGCATGTTATAAAACCAGTGTCTTCATTAAACATCCCCAAACCCTCGTATCATTGATGTTTTTCTTACATATCAGATTATCTGTAGGGCCTTTATGGGGATATATATATATTTTAAATCATTCAAAAATCCGTAGATATTCACCCATACATTATGTAACTAGACCTTGTGAAATCACTTAGTCATTCACTAATCATTCAACCTAACCATACACTCATCAATACACACACACACAAATTTCCCAACAACTCATCAGCCCATGCACGCGCACTAACATTACCAATTTCTCCACTAATCCATTTATTCACTCACACATATATTCGCCATTAATTATATTTTAAACAATAGACATACATTTAGTTATTTAATCTAACAAGCCATATACCCCTCCTCTCATCCACTGACACATACGATTAATTACTCTTTCCAAACACTAGCCCCATTCGTATAGGTACTTAATCACCACCCATACCAAGTTTCATATCCCTCCACCCATCCACAAATACACACTTAGTGACCATTAGTTATTTTCTAATACTCACTCGTTCATTTAGCCGTTTAATCGTCAAACCTTCCACACTAGATATCCTTCCACCTATCTACAAATACACACTTAGTAACCATTAGTTATTTCCTAATACTCACTCGTTCATTTAGCCGTTTAATCGTCAAACCTTCCACACTAGATATCCTTCCACCTATTTACAAATACACACATAGTAACCATTAGTTATTTCCTAATACTCACTCGTTCATTTAGCCGTTTAATCGTCAAACCTTCCACACTAGATATCCTTCCACCCATCCACAAATGCACACTAAGTTCTTTCACAATACTCACTCGTTTATTTAGCCATTTAATCAATAAATATTTCACACTATATATCCTTCCGCCCATCCACAAATGCACACATAGTTACCATAGTTACTCACTCGTTCATTTAGCCGTTTAATCGTCAAAGTTCCACACTAGATAACTCCTCACCCATCCACAAACTCCCCGATCCATCCACATAACAACTCATCCCACCTGGCTTTCTGTCCACTCATTCGTTGATATAAACTCACTTTTATCCAACTTAAGTATTATATAAAAACATTTAAAACAGGAAATACTGTGCTTATCAGTAAACTATAATAGAAAAATCAGACATCTCATGATCACTGAAAGAAACTAACTATCCTAATTTTGTAATAGTTGTACTTAATCTTGTCCTATGTACACAAACAGAAGTACCTATCATAATCTAGAGCTGACCATACCTAACTATTTTATAGGTTTGGTTGAGTTTGAATGAAATGTTTATTTGACCACGATAGATAGTTCCGGGAAACACGTAATAAATTAATTGACTTACCAATGGCCAATGTGATACACTTTAAAATAACGTCAGATAAATCAGCATTATGATTGTAATAAACTTTTAACACAATGGTTTAAGGATTTAACATAAGGCAATTGACAAGATATAAAAACATCGCATTTTTGAACTACATTAATGACGTTTAATTTGTTAGGAAATGATTATATGCATGTCTTTAAAGAACCAAAGCCGTGCTTCTCATGAAAAACATGATATGTGAATGTTTCAGTATATTTTACTTTAGTTGAGTTTTGTTTTTTTGTTATGGATTTCGCGCAAAGCTACACGAGGGCTAGCCGTCCATAATTTAGCAGTGTAAGACTAGAGGGAAGGCAGCTAGTCATCACCTCCCACCGCCAACTCTTGAGCTACTCTTTTACTAACGAATAGTGGGATTGACCGTCACATTATAACGCCCCCACGGCTGAAAGGGCGAGCATGTTTGGTGTGACGGGGATTCGAAACCGCGATCCGAAGATTGCGAGTAGAGTGCCCTAACCACCTGGCCTCTTTAGTTGAGAGCTGTAGTATAAAACATTCATAATTTTCTTTAAAATATTTGGATTTTTAATATTCTAGCTCACCGGATCTCCTTTGTCTAAACAGAATTTGTGGGTACATCAAATTAACTATAAAATTTAAGATGTGAAGGAAGCCTGCATGATAAATAAAGACAGAAAGGTTTAAGGAGTATAAAGGTGTGTGAAAACTACACCAAGTCATTTTTCATACCTAAGGCCATAAAAATTTTCATCAGGTGACAATCCCTACCATCGACCTAGCTGAATTGAGAAAAGTTCACTTTATTCGAAACCAGAGATGTCATGCAGACATATAATTAGGGGAAAGAACCGCAAATATAACATTAGTAATTTAAATGTTACTGAATTACTATGTAATTAGCGAATATACAGCCAGTTACGATATTTATAGAGCAGTCTACCGGTAAACAAATACATTCATACACTCAGTCAACAAAAACTGGAGTTGACATAAATTATAAAACATTTATTTCTATCTAGTCATGAAACACTTGATTGCTTCAATAAACAGACTTAAGTAAAGTGTATCAATAAAAAATTTATAAAATTACACTAGCGTATGTTGCAAGAGAAATTGCTCCAGAAACAGGTAACAGCACTTTCTAGTTCAACTGATTTTGTGTTTTACCTCAGCTCCATTTACCAGGAGATCATTTAGACGCTCCGAGTCATCACTGTTCTTAGGCTGTTCTTTACAAATTTCAGTTCAGAGAATGATCTCTTAAAAGGCAATGAACTTGTGGCATAGTGAATATGAGTCGATAGATGAGAGATGAATTCGGATGAAGTTCATGTTCAACCATATGCCACTGCACTGAGACGTAATCGGTTGGAATGTCCAATTCCATTAAAATCTGAGAAAGCAGTCTTTATTCGTGAATGACGTCATCAATATTTATATCGTACACGTAGATAGTGGACTGACAAGTGATACAATCTAAAATTTTGTGTCCGGTTTGACTGAGCCATCCACCAATTTAAGCATTAAAAGTGCATCTGTACTGAATCACGTTTACAGAACCGTCAGCATCAGATACACTGTCTTGTAACAAAAAGAAAAAAGGTTATTCTGTATCGATCTTTTCCTAATACTTTTCCTCTCCGTAATTTAGAATCCGAGAAGGTAAGTGATGCTGTCTTCCGCCTGTTCCTCAAATTGCAAGTCATTCTGGTTCGATCTCAGAAGTCAATGCCTCAACTTGAACAGACGCGGTCAATACATTCATGGATACAAGTTGGAGATTTTTTATGAGACCACAGTGCACAATTTTAGAAGTTTACTTTAAAAGTCCCAGCTACAAAATTAGCTCAATTCTTGTTTTCTATTTATTTTATGTGACGTTATTTTTATTATGTTAATTTATTATTAAAGATTGATTTTAATCTTATTTATATTTTTATTACTTTAATTACTTAATTTAAAAAAAAGGAAAAACGAAAATATCATTGTGTGTGAGATTTTTCAGGGTAATAGTTTATTAACAATAAAACAGTTGAGGAATGTCTAAAAGTAACTCAGAAGAGCATTACCTTGTTTTAATGTGCACAATAGTATAAGAACTGTGTCTGCTTATTTCTTTCAAGATACTAGGAACTTGGAAGCATGCCAAATTTATACTTTTTTTTTTTCTTTTTCTTTTGTCTAAGCTAATTTCAGAATGTAAGAAACAGGAGATTACCTACAATTTTCTACCTCGATCATCTCAAATTTAAAATATATTTTTAATTTTCAGGATAGGTCTCCTAGATTACAATATAAGAGAGGTTCATATAAAGAAACACTTTCTATTATTAAGCGTACAACAGTCTGTTAGGCAAATAAATGAAAGGTTGTCATCTGACACCCGTAGCTGGGCGCTTCAACAAAATGCAAATATTGGCAGAGTCGAGTTTAGAAAATCTGCACGTTACCTTCATAACACTCCTTCTTCAGATAGAAAAATACTTTAAAATCTACAAGTGTATTTACTTACTCTAATCGTCTGGATGATACATCGATAAATGAAACGAAGAACGTTTATATATTATAGTGTTAGATACTAACGTTGACTTACAAAACTCAAACACGGAAGTATTCATTTTAGTCTTAAAACTCTTGCCCGCCTAGTTCCTCTGTTAGAGAAGATCTCACTGACACTGTACATAATCTAGAAAGAATTAAAACAAATTAGATGCGAAACTCACTTGGTTAACCTAAGCCTCAGTTTGTATATGAGTAAGCTCTCTTTTATACCGAGGCTCTTTTCATCATTAGCCCTTGTCAAGATCTTAGAATAATATAAATGGCGACTACGTCACATCCATGTAGAGCATGCTCAAGTACAGTTGAATGTTTATTCACACGAGTTAACAATTTTCGTTATATAGCCTTGCTTTAATGCTGGGATATGGTCCCTAAATCTAACAAAAAATGTATGACAATTAGGTTTAAAATACACCTCAGTTTTGATTGAAAATATACCGTACGAAGTACATTTTTTAACTGACTTTACATTTTATAAACTTTGTGCATTCAAATAAAAAACACAGGCCCGTATGCAGAATGTTTGAAAGGGGGGTTCTAATTTGTGTGGTCAAAAGCCAACACGTATTTTGCGAAGCACAATCATCATACGGGAGTCTGGGGCATGCCCTTCTAGAAAACATACTGGCAGCAAGTTCGTATGAAATATAGCTTAAACAATTACATGGCTGTTCGCATAAAATTCACATATATCCAATGAAAAGTCAACAAATAATCATTCTTCTGTAACACTAACACTGCATGGGCAGCCAGGCTTAGCATAAAAATGTATGTTTTCTTGTAGCAAAGTACTGTACTATCTGTTAGTATGCTCCATTCTTTTGATGTGCCTTTCGACAAATAACTTACATATAGTTTCAATGTTGATAGCAGTGTCTTAATGATTGTGTATTAAAGCTAGATCACTCAGTTTTTCTACGGTTTGTGTACACCTCAGGTAATTATTCAACCAGTTGAGAACAGATGCCGAACATTCACATGAACATAGTGGCAGAATTTTTTACATCACAAAAATAGGGAGTTCGGAAGAACTCTCTCGACACCCCCTTGCGTGAAATACCACAACCAAAACACGTTTCGTATTCCCCAAGTAAATATATTAATTGATTTAAATTTAAAAGTTAAAAGAATAATAATAATATAACATGGATAAACTTCAGCTAAAAACAACTGAAATGCAGCTATACGTAAACGTAATTAAAACTTTAAATACATAACATATCTTAAAATCACAACGAATTAAAACATAGCTAAGAAATCTAAATTAAATATATTCGAAGGAAATTAAACATCTATGAATATCTTAATCATTTAGCAAAACTTAATTAAGTTTGTTGACATATTATCGATATTGCATACTAAGTGTGAACTAAATTTATATATTTATGTTTAAGTTTTGAAATAACATATATTTTAATTTTTAACAATTCTGGGAACTTTATAAACCATATCATCAATGCAACATGGGGTTCAAATGGTAATATGAATGTAGTGGAGGCGAGTCTGTTAATAACTTGGGACAGACTGTCCCAATAATTTAATAATATATTTAAAAAAGTGACAAATTTCAGTTAATTTAATCACCTAATATACCGCAATAAATTGTTAAATGACATACTATATTTAAGTGTTCTGACGTTGATTTTAAATAAAAAATAAATTGTAAAGTATTAAGCATTCGTTTTTTGCATAATAAATATAGTTGTGACGTCTAAAAAAACTTTAATTTGATTGTACTATAAAATTATTAAATGCAAGGCTAGCCCTAAAAGTATGTGTTTTAATGAACCAAATTGCAGCTCGCCACTAACATTTCATAACGTCACCTATTTATTATCAAAGCTGACATATCAGCTAAATAAACAAAACTCATTTACTGAACCACAAACTACAGTATAATAAAACACCTCGTTAGTTGCAAGCGTTTTCAGATTAGGAAATAAAATAAAAGGAATTGTTTCGATGAAATAAAACAGATTTCTTTATGAACTTAAGTAGAAAAACAGGGACATCGATCACTATGGATCAAGCTAAATAATTAAGTTTTGCGTCTAACTGTTGGTAAGCACAAAGCTACACAATGGGCTATCCATGATGTGTCACTACAGGTATCGAAACTCGGACTTTAGCGGTATAAGCCTTCCGACTTACCGCTGAGCCACTGGGGGAGGAAGGGGTAGATGATTAAATAAACAGAACAAATTGATGATACGAAATTTGACAGTTATTTTAATATCATCATCTCTCCTACTAAGTTCAACGATCTGAAAATCGAAGTATTGTTTTAACCAGCGTCTTTGTGTACCCACAAAATTTTATTTTAAATATTATCCCAGCGTTTTTAGAGTCAGCTTGAGATACATGGTAGAATATTAATAAAACTAACCAGGTCGGAAATCAACGTTTACATTTAGTTTACTTACAGAACATTTGACTGTAATCTTGATCTCTGTCAAGAGTAGTAACGATAAAATATTAGGTCGTCAAGAAATTAATGTCGCTTTTTTTAAATGAAAAAAATTATATATCACAACAAAACATTTATTAAATGAAATAGTTTCCATTCTTATCAGTGATGCTTTTCCATCTTATAATCAGGTTGTTAATGTTTTGATTAAAGATATCAGTTGGCTTTCAAGCAAAATACATGTCGATGTCCTCTTTAACAGTTGCTGACTATAGATCTCGCATTGTCAATTCGCTGTGGGCTGAGGAGTTCGAAATGAATTACTCCTTTGATGTCACACTAAATACAAAGCATCACTTTCTGCGGATGGAGTCCAGGTTTTGGGGTTGGAAGTGGTTTTTGTCTGGGATTGAGCCATTATTTTTTGCATTTAATATTCGCATAGAAAACCCATTTTTCTTCCCTTGTGACAATGCTGTCCAAAAATGGTTCACGCGCATTACGCGCCAAAAGAGACGAAGCAACGTTCACACCTTGGAAACGATGATCATTGGAGAGTTCTTGAGGCGACCAAACACCTTTATAGAGTTTTCCCATTTTCCTTAGATGTTCACGTATTGTTTCATGAGAGACATGCAATTTGAGGGCCATTTCACGGATGTGTTTTCATGGGTTAGACTCAACAAGCGTCTTCAGAGCATCAATATCAATTCCAACATGTCGGCCCCTGCCATCAAAGTTTTTAAAGCTAAAGTCACTTGAACGAAATTTGCTGAACCATCGTTGATACTTACCAACGTTCAAAACATTTTCATAAATTTATTTGATATTTTTTGTGGCTACAGAGTCGTTGTTTCACTTCTTGTCAAATGTTTGTCTCGTCGTGTGCCATCACTATAAGGGATTAGAGTATACTATTACGACTGTTGCTGGTGCGTTTGGCGCTGGTAGTGTGCGTGAAATTTCTCGAATGATCATGAAGGCCCGAGCGCATTCGAGACGCCCTTTTTTTTAGTATATAAGCCTAGCGAGAAAAACCAGCGGGATTGAAAAGATAGATAGTTGAGTCAACCGAACAGTAGTGACGGTAAATTGTGTGCGTTTTGTAGTCGCACAGAGTGATGTTATCGAGCTTAGCGTGTGTTATAAAGGTTGTTAAGTTTAAAGTGACTGTGGAAATTCTGT
>NW_013667186.1:200656-203174 GCF_000517525.1 Limulus polyphemus
GACGATCTAATATGGTAACGACAAAATACAAGCAACAAACATTGTATTCAAACATGTTCACTCTAAGATTAACTATACTTATACAGCGTCCTTTTTACTCTTTCTGATTTTCAGCATTTCACATTAATTTGCAAAACTTTGAGAAGATGTTAAGATAAAAATCTCAAAGAAACACTTGAAAAATCACCCACGTTTTTTTTTTTTAATACGGCTTTCTTTTTAGTCCTTGTGATGTTATATATTTCACATTAATTCGCAAGACTTTGAGAAGGCCTCAAGCTACAAATCTCAAAGAAAATTTGGAACGATCACGCTCAAAATATCAATTTTTTTATACACATCGTCCTTTTTACTGTTTGTGACTTTTTTGCATTTCACATTAATTTGCAAGACTTTAAGAAGGCCTCAAGTGAAAAACCCAAAGAAAATTTTGAGCGATCACGCCCACAATGCTGTTCTTTTATTGTGTGCCGTATATCAGATTATATCGGTAGTTAATGTGCCAGATGTCGTGTCAAGGATCCAAGGTTCAAACCTGCGATACGCTGATGATCGTGCTATATATATATATATATACGTACTTTTAGCTGAAAGCATGATATACGAAAATAATCAATCACACTATTCGATTAAAAATCGCTTTGAAGGCGACAGGTGCTGCTGACTAGTTGTTTCCCCTCAGGTGAGAAGTTCTAAATTAGTGATGGATACGTCAAAATTTTGTGAATTTGGTACTCGTTTAGCCCTTGTGTCACATAATGTACCGCTCAATTTGAAAATATCAAATATATGTAGAATAATAGCGACGATTTAAATGACGGAAGTCGGCGAAACTATTAGAAACCAATGAGCCTAAAAATGTTTACAGAAATCAAATTAACTGCAGGCTTGTTTTTCACACTTCTCTTGATTTGTCCATTGTGGCTTAAAATTAAATTTAATTAAAATTAAATGCTATTTTTCACACCTTTCTGTTTGAGCGTTTCTTAGAGTCTTTTATCTCTCATCGTCCAGTCCAACTGATGATTTTTGGTATTGGACGAAAAGCTTCTTAGGCAGTGACTTGTGAGAGACAAAAGACTGACTCTTAATTTTCAGCCGAAATGGAAGAATTAGGAGGAATGTTAAAAACATATCTGCAGTTGACTTAATTTTTATAAAAATATAGGATAACAATTCTGTAGCCGTTACGCCATCTATCTTTCACAATACAAGCATATAAATCCTTTGGTAGTTTTTAAGGTAAGTTGTAAACGTTCATTTCTCTAAGGAGAGTTCTTAGAAGTTGATATAGATTATATAGAAGTTGTTTATTTTCAGTTAGTGTTGTAAGATATACAAAGCAGGAGAGGCGTACTCAGTAACACATCGGATGTGTGAACTTCGCAAATCAATGCTGGTTATGTTAATAGCAGATGTTCCAGTGTTGTCACTAAAGACAGTCCTACCATCAATGTCAATTGTAAAATACTTTGATACAATGGACTATCTGTGCTGTGCCCATCACAGGTATCGAACCCCGGTTTTTAGCTGTATAAGCTATCGGACTTTCCGCTGTGCCACTGGGAGGAGGCATTTCTGTTCATATTTTTAGTGTAAGTGAGTGAACTTGCTATCTTGAGAAGTATAAGAGTGTTTATAAGACTGTGTCTGTTTTATCGTCATTCAACTGTGGTTTATTGTTAATCGCTGAAGAGCCTTGGGTCAGAAAATACCACAGTACTATGGTATAACCTTTTGCAAACACGTGTACAGACACAGACACACACACACATAGATATATATATATATATATATGGATAATTCGTAAAACTTACGTCAGTTGCTAAGTTCACAGAAGGCTTTTGAAACAACTTAAAATGATTAAGATTTAATAATTAAGATATGATCCAGTATGTTTGCTGACCAGTAAACAGATTATTTTGTTTCCTGGTATCAAATCAACTAGAGGGAGGGGGACCATATAAATCAGTTCCCTTTCGGGATTCATGTTATGATATATAATTCTAAAAGAGAAATAACTACTGGTTGCGTGCTGTAAAGGAAAGGTGTTGCTATTAAACATACGAAGAAAAATCGTAATATGTTGTGCGTGTATGAATTTTATACTTTGCCACAAACACGTCTATCTCATTAATGCCCTAACCTACATGTAGTCTCTTAATATTGTTCACCGATATTTTCCATCTTATAACGTGCTTTAAAGGAAGTAAACTCATTCGTCTATTAACGTAAAGGAAGTTCAATCACACTACGTTTAATTATTTCACACAAAAATAACATGAAGAATACTTGATAAAAATAGTGAATTCAGCACCACCAAGTAATATATATATATATAGTAAGTTTCATATTTAGAAAAAAAACAAACAAACATCTTGTATATAAAAACAATTGCACATCATTTAAAGTAACTTATGTTTTAAATATATTACTGGATTTTGTAGTGCACACTGGAAGAATTTCACTGCTATAATGGTAATGTTTGTTTGTTTTTTTTCTAAATATGAAACTTACT
>NW_013667186.1:203630-214998 GCF_000517525.1 Limulus polyphemus
GACCCTCAGATTGTGAGTCGAGCGCCTTATCCACCTGGCCATGCCGGGCTCATAATGGTAATGAATTTAGACCTTGAGAAAAGCGGAAATCTAAATTTTGAGTGATAATACGATTCCTGATTTAAAAAAAAAAGAAGAGGAAGGAAGGCAGAATCTCGAATAAATAATAGGTAAACACAATGAATTTAATATAATTAATGAATACGTTAAAAGTCAATATGATGAATAGTGTTGGAATCATTGTGTTTAACTAACTTACAAGCTTGAATAGTCGCATACGAAAAATATGTACTAAAACTGAAGTTCATGTATATAAAAGGCAAATTAAAGCTCATAAATCATACTACAGAATTTACATAGCTAATAAATTGATATGTACCACTTGGAAACCGTCTGTTTGACATCAGACTTATAGCAAATGAAAAGAGGATTTGAAAAAATGCATAAACAACGTATTACTGGTTCGTTGTAAGGAAAAATTCATTAGATTTTGAAACACCTAAAACTTGTTACACTCTAAGCCTAATCAAATAAATTCGGAGCGCTCAAAGTGATGTTACATGCATATTCAGTACATATGAAAAACGAAACTAAAGAGAGTGTCGAGGAGAAACAAAAACGTAGAAACACGAATAAACATTCTTTCAAACTGATGGCAAACTACGATCGTAGTGCAAGATACAATTTGGAGAGACAGTCTAAAGAAAAAAAAATAGATATCACAATTCATCAAGATGGTCATTCCCATGGTAATATAGACAAATAGAATAACATGGTAACTTGAGTTAGAAGACATCATCGTAATCAAAGGAATAAATTGTAGTCTTCATATAATTTCAGAAAGAAAAAAAGTTGAATTCAGTTCTGCACACGAGGAATCTACAGGAGCGTAGACATGTTGAGAAGATCCGAGATTAAAAAATAACGAAGCCGTAATATGAAAGGTAAAGAATGAGAGCGATAAAACCTGTATTTCACAATAGCTAATGTACTAATGAGATCAGTAAAAATAATAATAATAAAATGTTCTTGATGGAAAACTTGGTTCAAAAGTGAAGTCTAATAGGATTTAAGATACGAAATTAGAGTCTGCCTTTGACGTGACCTGCGGGGACGAATCATGAGTCAGCGACGAACAAGTTTGAACAGGGATTTTCTTGAAATCGATAGAAGTGCTGTAACTTGGATTTATTTCTAGAATGGGACGAGTAAAGAGCGCGTTTGTGATTTAGATGGTTGTGAAAGTAATGAGAAACATTTCTGGCAAGGTTAAAGTAAATAATATTGTAGAACACCAGAGACTATCTGGAAGTTGCAGAATCTGATCTGCTGTGAGGATTATATCAAAGAATTATACTTATCCTGTAAACAAGGTAAAAAAAATATATCCAACCACACACATGGAAATGTATACGATGTGTCTTTGGTAAAATTTATATCTACGTCAGTTAGTTTCTTAAATAATAGAAAATACTGCTACAAAAACGGGGAGATCGGTAATTTATGAATAGTATACGGGTAAGATGAAGAGAAGTATTTATGACGGTGTACAGAACAGACTAAAAGAAACTGGTACAAAATCCTGAAAAGAGCTTTTGACAGAAAACGATACTAGGCAAAATATTCTAGAATGTTCAGAGAAGGGCAGTTAAGTGTGTAATAATTAGAAAAGTTGTTTTAAGTCTTTTGTGTGAATAAAAAGTGAAGAAAACGACGTACATACTTCAGTTAATCATAGGCCATTAAATTAACAATATAATTTACTAGCCTATCCATTATAAGTATGTTGTTAAAGAAGAATAAGTCTCCATTGGAAAATTAGAAAGAAATTGACTCGAACGAAGTCATTAGTCGTTTCATGTAGGATGGTTCAGTTGCTATGGTAACCAGAGCAAATACTCTCTTCCAAGTGATTCTCTTGATAGCTTATTAAACGAGCAAAACTATGTTCAGCTTCTGACGTTTTCCTCTTTTTTTTTTTGCATGATTTGTTTTTAATGCTTTAAACATAAAATTTTGATAAACATCTTATGAAATATATTATAATTCAAGAGTATAATCCACACGGGAAGCTCTTTGGTAAGAAAAGTTCACTTTAAAAGTAAAAAAAAAAATTGTCTTATTGACAAAACTATTGTTGCGTCATCGAGGTCACGTGACTGGTGTGGCGCCACCTATTTTCTAGAACTATCTTGTTCCTTCACGAATGCCCTAGCATTTACTAGATAGGGTAGGCTGGTATATATATAAGAGGGCGACAACGTGACGGGACAATAATGTGTGTGTAGGTAGTGAGTAATTGAACTGCAGTCACAGGGTATTGTTGAAGTTAACGTTCGTTCGTTATAGTGTTTGTTTTAGCGCGAATATTGAAATTAAGTGTATCGTAAAGTTCTATTCGGAAAGAATAAACCAGTTTTATTAAGTAAGGACTTGTGTCGTTAAAGTTTCGTCGGAACGAAGTTACGGAAAGTTAATTAACAAACGGAGACGTAACACTATGTTGATATTAGATCAAATTTAGATTTACTTAGAGCTAATTAGCACGCCATTAACTCAGGATAATTTCAGATTTGTTTTGTCATTTAATAGCTTTTGTTATTTACAGTATATTTTAAGATATATCGTTTTGTTTGTTTGTTGTTAAGCCCAAAGCTAAGTATTGGGTTATCTGTGCTCTGCCCACTCGATTTTTAGCGTTAAAAGACTTCAGACTTACAGCCGAGCCAGCGAGGGGCATAAAGTTTTAGGCTTAACAGTTTTCGTCAACGCTCAAACAATGTTCGCTAAAATAAAAAGTTGAAGTCACTGAAGCCTCTTAATTTGTAAATGAAAATGTCAATTCGCTTAAACTCCTTGATTTAGTTATCTTACACTGTTATTTTTATTTTACAGGCACTACATTGACGTTTCTATACATATTTATTTACGTGTTACTGTAAACGTTAAAAACTTTCTTCTGAATAATGTACTGTATAGAAGCAGACTGAAATCCTTCAACTAGGCCTGTTGTAGTAAAACAAGATAGGAACATTTTTAATCAGCTAGAGCACCGCTTAAATACCATTTATAACTTGTGAATAACTCGGCCATTTTGATTTGCTCTGGTATTGACAGAAAAGTGTCGTTCACCGTGGCATGCGACAACAATATGTAGTTGATATACTTTTTATTAATGCATTCTTCTAACCGGTAATTGCTATAGAACTAGTTACTAGTACAATTGAAAAATATCTGATGCCTTATAGGAGAAGTGCAGAAGACAAAGAAAACCCTATACAGCAGGAAAGGGCTCTTTCAGATATTGGAAAAAAAACGGTTGCCCACTACTCAGTGTCATCAAGTCTTTCCACACTAGGATGCGAGGAACTGTCAACTTCGATCATGTGAGGCCTTCGAGATATGTAGTGGTGTGAAACGAGGCTATGTCCTTGCTCCTACTCTCTTTGGGAACTTTTTTTTATCATCTGTGGCCTTCGAGATACGGAATGGTGTGAAACGAGGCTATGCCCTTACTCCTACTCTCTTTTGGGATCTTTTTTTATCATCTGAGGCCTTCGAGGTACGGAGTGGTGTGAAACGAGGCTATGCCCTTGCTCCTACTCTCTTTTGGGATCTTTTTTTTTATTCATCTGAAGCCTTCGAGGTACGGAGTGGTGTGAAACGAGGCTATGCCCTTGCTCCTACTCTCTTTTGGGATCTTTTTTTTACCTCCTTCTCGTATTTGCTTTTGATTCATCCACTGAAGAAATTTACCTGCACACACGATTCTATGGCAACTGTTTCGACAACTGAACATATATGTATATATATATATAACCCTATGTGTAAGACACGAGAGCGTGGATGAATTGAAACCCAGCAAAGACTCTTTATTCGTGGATCTAAAAAAGTGAGTGGGTGTCTCAAACAACATCAGACACTCATCCTTCCTCTGCAGTCCATATGAGTCAAGATTACTATAGAGATGTCAATATGTGAGAAAAGTGTCTGGCGTTCAAGTTCTAATTCATTTTCCACACACTGTGCAAATATTAAATCTTTCTTTCTCCAAGTTTGTGTTGTCCTACTCCTGAAACGTGTCAAGTGTGATTTCTGGTGGGTGTGTTCTTTTGTAAAAGAACTATTAAGCAAACCCAGTCTTTGCAAGATTAAATTGAGAATACTTTACTTGAAACAAAATCAAAACAAATAAAGCCTAGGTAGAAAGCGCATCAAGAATTTGTTCTCATTTTTCACCAAATGCTAATAGCTGTTATGTCATTCTTGGAACATCTTGTTTCAAATGTAGTTTCTCCATCATCAGTTAAAGTAATATGATCTCTTTATTCTGTTTTTCTTTTTTTCAGTTTTCTCCATAGCAATGATTCTAACTCGTCACTTGCGATCTCCAGCAATTGACCAGCTCAGCCCCACAAAATGATGAAACACTCAGGTTTCTCTCCAAAAACAAAAAAGAAATAGAAAACAAGTTTGTCTTGAGTTTCGATATTGCAACCACACTTACAAATACAAATGAATCATCTGCTCCACAAGCGTATTGCCTTGCTTTAATGAATATCTCGTGACACATCTGAAGGCTGGCTAAGATCGAGCACACTATAATCAGATTTCCAGTCTCTAAGGGTTTGTGTTTGCATTTTCAGATCATGTTACCACTGATCAAAAAGTCCGTGACTCGTGTATGTTCCTAAGAGATTTGTCTGAGATAATAAATGATTTAACAGAAGTCGATCTTTGGAACCAGTGGAAAAAGCAGTCTGGTAACTACAAGCCATTGAAAACAATTGAAATCTTGGTGGCAGTAAATGGAGTCTTTTATTCCTAACGTAAGGATTATTCTGAAGCTGTTAACTGTCCTTTCTGTCAAGACATGTTCAACATAACGATCCTTTTTAAACGTTACGAAGGATGAAAACCTACCTTAGGTCAATGATGAGCCAGTTACATTTCAGTGATCAACAAATCCTAATTTCATCTGAAAAGGTCACTGACGTTTCGCTAAGGAGAGTCCATGCCGTTTACAACTTCTGAACTAACTTACTGTCATTTCAACAGGCTAATACCTCCAAGGTTGTATTGCAGCTCGCAGGCACCAGTCAGGACGACGATTAACATAAATGTTCTTTCATAGTTCTTCACATAGAAATAGAAATTAGTAATGAAAGCCAGGCATAGTTTGCAAAAGATGTTACGAACAATATACATTTTTTATGTATGTAAGATCTGCTTTCGCCCAACATTTGTTTATTTGTTTTAGCGTAAATCTACACATATGCGCTCTGTCCTGCGGGAGGAATCGAACCCCATATTTTAGCATTGTAAGTTCTGATATTTACTGTTGACCCATCGAGGAACTTGCACCTAACGAAACAAAATTGGTTGAAAATCGTCTGAAACATTTATTGCATCAACATCTTTCCTATAACACCATGAAAAGTGAGGTACATTATCACACACACTCCCCTTCTTATCCCTCCCCATCCAACTGTTGTTAACCCGCCTATGTTTACTGAACTTTTGCTTGTTTAATTTCTGAGTTGTTTACATGCTTATAAATCTTGCTCCGGATTAATTGGAGGTTGTTGTACTCAATCTACTACTCGTATTTCTGTAATATGAAAGAACAGATAAAAAAAGAAAAACTTTTCAAAACAGAACATTAATGTCTCAGACAGGGAGCAGGTGAAGCAGACGTATTTACACATTTTCTACTAAGATGTATTACCAAAGTAAGTCTTAAATAAAATATCAAATAAACATATCTACAAAACATTCCAACAATACTTCATTTGCATCATACATAAATCAATGATGTTTCAACGATAGTGTAAACTGTTTCACGTTAAAATCTTTATGTGTTGTCGATTTTATACAAGGTTGTTTTATCCAGCATCATGCCTTAAGTTGACCAAAAAACGCAGCCTGGCTAACTAATGAACGAATATCTGCTGTAAAATTCTTATCAATGCTATAAGTGTAGCTACCTTTAAGTCGCTCGCTCAATCTTTTTTTTTGGGGGGGGCACCTTTTTTTCACACCTGAAGTGCTTTTGATTAAACTTTAGCTAATCCAATAAGGTTTTCCGATCATATATGTTAACACTGTAACATTAAATATTTCGTATTGCATATAATATGGCTACTACCATGTCCAGCAAGGGCGGTGACTGATTTTGTTGCGCACAAGTGATTGATGTGAAATGATATTTTTTACACATCCCTGATTTGAAATCCGTAATGATCTAAAGAAAACCATACGCACTCTTTTGTAATTTTTAGCATAAATATTGAGCCTATTGATTCCATTGCTTCGTCAGCTTTCAGTGTTTAACACCTTATCTGTCATAAGCCGCTACTGACGAGGCCTTTTGCCCAATACTAGAGTTCAGAGGGCTAGCGAGGTTATGAAATAAAAAATGTCTTAGTCAGAACGCCATTTACATCAGTTTTTATTTAGGCATTATTTCTTATGATATGCAACTCCTGAGTTTGATTAGGATGATTCCTTATTTAGCTATAGGCGTAGTATTGCATAAAAGTTTGAATAACATTATCTTCTATTGGTCCAATATATCTTAAAGAGAACAAACAATGAAAACAATTATTAATCAGTGTCATAAAAACATGTGGACAATACACGGTATAAGCTCAGAAAATAAATACGTCAAGCTTCACTGCATACGTAGATAATAACAACTGATTACGAAACGCGTCAGATTATTCCAAATATAGAATATGCTGACGTTAGTAAATGTTATGAGATATAGCGTGCAATGACTGCATAGAAATGCTAAAGTGAGCATGAAAAAGGTTTTAGACAATTAACACTAACATGTAAACTAGAGACTAGAAACTGCGTATGCTCGTCGATTTCCTGCTGCTCAGAATACTAACAACAGACAGTGTTATATCCCTGATCGACGTGGGTAGGGTTTTCCGTGTTTTCATTTCACCTAGAAATTACTAAGGAAATGATTGTCCTACATAACTCTTTGGAATAAGACCATTGAAAACAGGCTAAATTTATTTCACGGTTTTATTCCGGATTATTCGTACGAGTATAAATGGACACCATTAATTTTAATAACCTTATACACTTTTTTTTTTTGAATCATAAAAAGTTTTATTATTATCATAGGGCCCGGCATGGCCAGGTGGTTAGGGCGCTCGACTCGCAATCTGAGGGTCGCGGGTTCGAATCCCCGTCCCACCAAACATGCTCGCCCTTTCAGCCGTGGGGGCGTTATAATGTGACGGTCAATCCCACTATTCGTTAGTAAAAGAGTAGCTCAAGAGTTGGCGGTGGGTGGTGATGACTAGCTGCCTTCCCTCTAGTCTTACACTGCTAAATTAGGGACGGCTAGCGTAGATAGCCCTCGTGTAGCTTTGCGCGAAATTCAAAACCAACAAACAATTATTATCATATGTTATCCCTGATACATGTTTTTTTTTATACTGGTTGTTTTAGTAAGCAAGCAATGTTTTGATATATCATGACACATTACACTCATTTAAAGATTTTTTCTTAACTCGGTTTTATGCAAGATGAAAATATAACAAGTTTGTTCGAAACGTATAATATTAGGAAAGTAAAATATTCAGGCCAAAAGTGGGACTAAGCCTATTCTGGAAGAAAGAAAGTAAAGTAGGTGCTAATATCGCCTTTCAACAATTGCTTTTCTTAATTCAAAACCCACTACTAAATACGGTGAAACGAGATCTGCTCTCCGGTGTCTTTAGGGCTCATAACTCTAACATTCGGAGTTTGATCTCTGAAGTAGCCACAGCATAGATAGAAGCTTGCCTACGCTTAAGCATTTAAACAGAGCTTTACATTTCTTTGAGATTAGTAATTGTTTCTGAAAGTACTTTTGAAAGATTCTTTCAGAAACTGAGAAGCTGACCTTTTATGTCTTAAGTTATAAAACATATTTATAGAAAGTTAACTGCATAATCGAAGTTATCGAACAAATTAAATCTTTCCTTTGTCCAAAATGAAAAAAAGAAATAAAAAGAACACTGTCCAGCAAAACACGGTGATTGTTTGTTTGTAATTAAGCACAAAGCTACACAATGGGCTATCTGTGCTCTGCCCACCACGGGTATCGAAACCCGGATTCTAGCGTTGTAAGTCCGCAGACATACCACTGTGCCACTGGGGGGCAAAACACGGTGAAGCTGAGATTGAACAAAGTCACACGATTTAAGTCTGGATGCAAAGCCACAAAAAGCGTTATCTGCGAATAGCCTCTCTAACTTTGAACTTTTAAATCAAAAGAAGACAACTAGTTAACAGCACCAACTGCCAACTCTGAGCGAATAGTGTGATTTGACCGTCGCTCTTATAACGAACCCACGGCCCCAAACTGAAGAGTGTGTTTCAGTGTAAACGGGCTGCGAATTGTGAATCCTCAGATTCACATTCCGAACACGCTAACCATTAGGCCACGCCCGGCTCATGGATGCAAAAACCCTAAATTAATACTTTCAACGTAAACGTTAGTTATAGATTATTCGTATTTATGACAAAGCTACTAAGTCTGTATGTCACCATTCATAATTTTTAACCACTGACCATAAGGAATACAGCCAGTCAGCAGCAACCCTAGCATTCAAGCTATACTGTCCTTTGAAAAGGACAGTAAAAATGATAGGTTTTCTTCAGTGATCAACTATATATAAAAATATTCTAAAACAAAGAGAAAAACCGTATCAAACTACTATGTAACTTAAAAGTAAAAAAAAGCTATGGTTAACACGGTATTAACGAAGTATAAAATGTCGAAAACATTGAAAATCGTGGGGGATTAAGATACTTTTCGAATTAAAATTGACTTGTTCGCTTCTTTCCCAAGGCTACAAATATACTTATAAAGTGAAATTCATAATTGAATATATTTAAGCTTCTACTTCAAAATACATAAAAATCTGAAAACAGAGATACATATTCACATCTTCTTAACGTTGCCATATTTATTTATATATTTTTTTCTTGTTATCAAATACTAATATCACAAGCTGAGTATTGAACTTTGATTGTTTCAACCTACTCATAATTTATAGTTGAGTACTGAACTTTGATTGTTTCAATCTACTCATAATTTATAATTGAGTATGAACTTCGATTGTTTCAATCTACTCATAATTTATAATTGAGTAATGAACTTTGACTGTTTCAATCTACTCATATTTTATAATTGAGTACTGAACTTTGATTGTTTCAATCTACTCATAATTTATAATTGAGTAATGAACTTTGATTGTTTCAATCTACTCATAATTTATAATTGAGTAATGAACTTTGATTGTTTCAATCTACTCATATTTTATAATTGAGTAATGAACTTTGATTGTTTCAATCTACTCATAATTTATAATTGAGTAATGAACTTTGATTGTTTCAATCTACTCATATTTTATAATTGAGTATTGAACTTTAATTGTTTCAATCTATTCATCTTTTTACTACTGTAACTCTAAGATTGTTTGTTTGTGTGCGTGCTTGTCTGTAATTAAATACAGCAAAAATGGCGCACAATAGCGCTATATTTGTAATGAAATGAGAATAGAAACAGAATAAAACAAGTTTCGTTAAAATCGGGCCAAGGGTTACCGAGTTAGCGCCGTTTTTCGGGTCACTTTTCGTACATTCCATTATTATAAAACTTCGTTTTCCACCTGATGAATCACTTTAAAATATATTCTATACAACAATATATGCACAACATAAATTAAATGATGAGATAAAAATGTGTTATAATGGCGCATAGAAAGAACAATAATAAAATGGACCTACAATATTATTGACTATTTGCAAATAGTAACTATGGAGACGAGGTAATAAAATAAAAATAAAATCGAGAACAACAACAAAATTTTTATGAACGAAATCCTCTCGCCGAACATTGGCTATTATATTATTTCCCTGTCAATGTTCCCATCTCCATTAAAAGGCATAAGATGATAAAAACGAGATCTTGAAGATTCTATCTATATGCTACTAAAACTCTGAGATTGTTTGTTTGTTTGTTTTCTCAGTCAAAAAATCATTCACACTACCGTTTGCGCTCTTTACGAAACTTCTTACTTCACTTTTTGAAAATTGAAATGGTCTTTCCTTTTACTCCAGATCAACAATCAAACATCTTCTCTTGAATTATGAATAACATGAATGGATTGAAATATTTAATTAAATTATCTCAAAATAAACCTTCATTTCGGTGCAATATTGAAATTAGCTTGAATTCTTCATAACCTCTGAATAGTGGTTGACCCAACGGGTCACGATGGTCTAATAATATTCTATAATATTTTTTGTATAAGTACATATATTTTTATTCCATTCAAGTACATAATGGACGTCTTCCATTTTTTGTACCAAGATACAGAAATGCGGCCTGCAATTTTGGTTAAGTCTGTTATCAAAAATAAGCTCTGAGTCAGAAGAGTTTAAGTCAATTGTATATATATTGATCAAATGCGAACAAAAAAATATGCTTTTTATTTTTTTTCTATCAGATAAAATACTCCTACTGGAATAATCACAACAAAATGAAATATTCATTGCGTCCTACGCCATTTTCATGCAAGGAAGTATTTACATTAGTTGCCATTGATCCAAGGAACTACGCTTTTGAGTGCTAAAAGAGGGAAAAATACGTTTTTATTTTTCATGAGTCACTTTCTGGAATAAGTGAATAGAAATATAAAGCAAGTAGCACAGATATGGTAACACGAATGATAACTGTGACCTGAGGACATCCTCGACTTAATGTTTACCCTATTTGTTTATTAAAGCCGTAATCTTGTTAATGCTTTTTTAATGCTTACTCTTTATTTTACTCTTGCTGTTGTATTAATCTGGTCAATATGGTTTGTAATTATAGTATCTGATGGGTTTTGATATCTTGTTGTTGTATTAATCTGGTCAATATGGTTTGTAATTATAGTATCTGATGGGTTTTGATATCTTGTTTATACTTTTGAATTTATTGAACTTGTCTATGATCTTATTTTCATAATATATTGCCTTAATGTTTTAGGTCGTAAAAACATTCCTTTGAACAAACATTCCTTTGAATTTGCTTCTTTCTTACTTTTATGCACAAACTTCTTTACCCACTTTATTGTTCTTCTGTTTCTATGAGCAACTTCTTTACCTAGTTTATTGTTCTGTTTCTATGAGCAACTTCTTTACCTACTTTATTCTTCTGTTTCTATGAACAACTTCTTTACCCACTTTATTGTTCTGTTTCTATGAACAACTTCTTTACCTACTTTATTGTTCTGTTTCTATGAGCAACTTCTTTACCTACGTTATTGTTCTGTTTCTATGAGCAAAACACAAGATATCAAAACCCATCAGA
>NW_013667186.1:215856-219561 GCF_000517525.1 Limulus polyphemus
TCTGATGGGTTTTGATATCTTGTGTTTTGCTCATAGAAACAGAACAATAACGTAGGTAAAGAAGTTGCTCATAGAAACAGAACAATAAAGTAGGTAAAGAAGCTGTTCATAGAAACAGAAGAATAAACTAGGTAAAGAAGTTGCTCATAGAAACAGAAAAACAATAAAGTGGGTAAAGAAGTTTGTGCATAAAAGTAAGAAAGAAGCAAATTCAAAGGAATGTTTTTACGACCTAAAACATTAAGGCAATATATTATAAAAATAAGATCATAGATAAGTTCAATAAATTCAAAAGTATTTCATAGAAACAGAACAATAAAGTAGGTAAAGAAGTTGCTCATAGAAACAGAACAATAAAGTAGGTAAAGAAGTTGTTCATAGAAACAGAACAATAAAGTAGGTAAAGAAGTTGTTCATAGAAACAGAACAATAAAGTAGGTAAAGAAGTTGCTCATAGAAACAGAACAATAAAGTAGGTAAAGAAGTTGCTTCTTTACCTACTTTATTGTTCTGTTTCTATGAACAACTTCTTTGCCTACTTTATTGTTCTGTTTCTATGAACAACTTCTTTGCCTACTTTATTGTTCTATTTCTATGAACAACTTCTTTACCTACTTTATTGTTCTGTTTCTCTGAGTAAGAGTATCCAATCATCACTAAATATTGTAAACAGAATGTGGACACATTCTACAACTCTATATTACTTATCTTCTGACTCTAACGAGTATAAAATATATAGAGAGTGATTAGTATTGGAGTCTCATCTTTATATATGACATCTGAAATGATTAATAATTACTTTGAGTCGCTGGCAGTCTCTTGTAAAGGCAACAACTACTCTCATTTAAAAAACAATTAAACTATTTTCTATGATATTTATATGAACTTATAGCGCTATTGATTTGAAGTCACTCGAGAAAAAAGTTTCTACTTTAATTTGTTTGTTTCCATCATAACAAAGACCATTCTACTGAGAACAGGGTACTGTGGAAAAATGTACAATACACTAACAATACAATAATGTTGTAGAGATGATGATATAGACAAGTTGATTCATGTGGTCTACACGGTGGGATAACACCACTGCTTGGAATAAGAACAACAAGAAAAATAGATCTTATTTTACATAACTTTCAGTCGCATAATTATGCGTTAACATTATTTTAGACAATAAGCAGAGGGTGCATAAATCGTGTGATAACACATTTTAAGCAGTTTGAAATTTCTTTATCTTACTTGATTTCATTGATCTTCCTTTTACGGAGAGTTTCCATGTTTGGGTCCAGCCCCATTCCTACATCCATTCTGGACGGGTCTGTTCACTGAAAATAAAGGAAAGGAAGAAAGAAAAAAAGCATATTGAGAACACATCATCTTGGTTCAGCTTCTAATATTTCTTGATTTGTTGACATCAAACATTTAACTGTTTTTGTTTTTTCTTTCACGTGTATTGAATATAAAGTATCAGTTTTAGGTCAATTGGTTAATTAGATAATACATAATACTACGCTCGTAAAAATATAACATAAAGTTATTAATTTTTATTGGTATGAAGAGTATGGCATGGCCTAGTAGTTAGCATGCTCAAATATAATTCCGAAGATTAAGGGTTCGTGTCCCTTCGCCGCAAATGGGGCGCTCCACACTTTGAGCCCATGGGTGCTCTATGAACGTAATGGTCCAAAGCTACTATTCGTTCAGATACAGAGTAGTTTAAGAACTGGTGCTGAGTGCCGTTGATAAGCTGTTTCGTCTAGCCCATCACCTCAAATTTAGGGATAGCATTTGTGAAGCATTGAGAGTAAATTCTTAAACAATTTTTGATATTATTAGCGTGGATAAATCTGACGGAGAAAATTACACAAAATACTTTGAAAAGAAGGTTGTGGTATAGTGCTATAAGTATATACAACCAAGTTCAATGTATGGGTGAATTTTAAAATTATTATAAAAATTGAAAGCATACAATATAATAACACACATAAATATATTATGTCAAAATCAGCCATTTACATGACACGCGAATATATTTTCCAATGACAACACATATATGCTCTGGATATAAAAATAATATGTTTATATATATATATATATAGTGTTAAGGAAAACTTTTATATAGCAAACATTTCTACATTTTAAATTTTTTGTATTTTTATATTTTGACTTTATTGAATATCTTTTTTTCTAGTTTCTATTTTTTTAAATTTCCAAGTTGCTGAAGAATGTATTCTAACAAAGAATCTGATATAATTTTAAATAAAGAGATAATCTAAATACTTTTACTAGTTAATGAATTCGAGTGTATTTTATTATTTCGTTTGAACAATAGAAGTTTCTGAACAATTAAAAAGGTCATGTAACTATTTAAACCTTGATGTTTTCTTTTTTTTTCCGTAAATTTCCAATGGCAACAGATATTCTACTTTTATCTAAACCAGCTGAATTAAAATAGGTAAAGAAATATAAAATCGTCAACATAAATTTTACAAGAAAGAATACAAAGAAAAGTGAAGTCAATAAACAACTGAAGAAGCAAAAAATATGCCGGCACAGACTCAAGAAGTTATCTGGGGTTACTATTTTGGGAATGACTTCCAGCTGGGGTCACTTTTTTGGGCATGACTTCCAGACAATTGGTTGAATGATTGTCTTATCAAATTTTAATACAAAAGGCAAAATTATTACAAAAACAGTCGGGAACATCTCTAATCCAAGAATCGAATAAACGAACGTCAATATCAGCCTCTGAACTGTCACAGCTGTGCCCATACGAGGAACAACTTATAACTTTAATGAAGAAAATAGTAGTTGTTTTCTGCTTAATGTTACGATATAACGATTAGATTTTAGCAGGAGCATGATGTATTCATATTTCTGTAAATTAAAGTAAAAACACTCAGTTTCTAGTGGACAGTAATGTTAGGCCTCATGAAAAATAAAGCTGATATCAAGCACCAAACAAGTTAAAACGCAACTTATAATAGCAATACAATTATTAAAAAAACGAGAATAAATAGTAAAATCAAATGACAAACTTTAACTCATGTGATACGGACCAATGGCTTGTAAAAAAAGTTAAAAACACATGCATTAGCTTGCTTGTACAGAAACCACACTATATGGAACCACGAACTCCATAAGTTGTTGTTTGTTATTAAGCACAAAGTTATACAAAGCGCTATCTGTGCTCTGTCCACCATGGGTATCGAAACCCGGTTTCTAGCAGTATAAGTCCGTAAACATATCGTTGTGCCAATGGGGAGGCAAACTCCATAAGACATTAGTCTTTTATACAATTAATACTTGAAAACCGTCGGTACTTGGTGAAACCCCATAATTACAGAATTGAGGAAAAGCAATTGGTCGTAATAAATGAAGTATTTGTGAAAAGTACAATTGTCTTGTTTTTCCTCAATTCTGACATCAGTCTTTGTTTATTACACCCTCATATGAAATTCGAATTCAGAGAATATTAACGAGCACAAAAAAAAACTATAAACAATCTCAAGTTACGATTGTACTAGCCAAGATTCAAGTAAAATGTTACTCACTTGCACAAATATTTTAATATTCGTACAGACATATACTGACACGCTGGCAAGCATCAGTGACATTTACAAACAATGAATGTAACTGGTCTTTGCCAAAAGTAACTTATATATATATTTATTAATAATCACAGTAATTATACTGCGTGAACAGAAG
>NW_013667186.1:220442-225428 GCF_000517525.1 Limulus polyphemus
AACAGAATATGTAAAAAAAAAATACCGGGGGGGGATACTTTCAAGGATTTGTTTATTGATAAAAGGAGCCATTAAAGTTGTAAATATGTTTTCATTGTATACCACATTTCATACATAAATCCACCAGGCTAATGAAATATTAGAGCTATTTACGAAAATGCTTTATATTTATTCATACACTTACATTGATTTTAAAACATCTAAAAAAATAAACAAATAAAGATTGGTGCATGATCGATACATTCCATCGATATCTAAGTACCAGGTTCTTTGTCCATAAAGTTTATTGTATTTTATTATTTCACGGTAATACTTGTATATATCTTGTGGAATTCGATGCTAACTTAAATTCAGATTGTTATTATCGTATAATCATGGAACGCCATTTCTGAGTAGCCAATTCAGTAGCACCTCAACAAGTCACACAGAGTAAATAACATTAATAACGTCTATGTCTGTCAATAATACAAACCACACGTGCTTAAAAATCTGTTTAAAACGTACTTTAGATTATATAAGATTATTATAGCTTGGCAGTTATCCCATAAAGTCTCATCAGTTAAATGTAACAGTGGTTGGAGTGAAGGAGACCATTGCGCTTTGTGTCAGTTTGTATCTTCGTAGAACGGATCCTAATTCTTCAGTACACCTTTCAGACACCAGATGACCTACTACAAAGACATTAAGCAGTTCTAACAGACGAAGTTGGAACAACATGTTATTTAGCCACTCTCACTAAGTGTTTACAATTTGTTGTCCTATATATATATATATAAGTGGGTACATGCGCGCGCGCGTGTGTATGTGTGTAAAAAAAAATGACGTAAAACCAAAATTTTATTTTGCTCACGTCGTAAATCAAATAACATAACTTGTTTTAAGAAAACAAATATAGCTCAAAATATACAGAAAATCTGTAGACATAATGGCTACAACTTTAGCACAAATCCCCTTTCTGTTAGTTGTGTTTTTTTAAGATTTTAAATTATAATAACAGAAATTAATTTGTATTGATTTCAGCGTCACCGAAATAGCGGGTTTACTTACAACAAAATAATATATAGCATTTTACAGTGTTATCTGTGAATGACATCAACTACGAATCCTGGTTACAGAAATATGGCTAAGCATAAGACATTGTTTAAGGTTAAATGAAAATGTGCTTCTCTTTAAGGCTTAGGAACATAAACATTACGATTCTGAACCATCATGTTACACAAGTAATATACTGAAAGTTACACTGGAGTTAACGCAAATAATATCGGAACAAGTTCAAGTGTAGATATCTCAGGCCCAACCGCAAGGGACATCTCTGCCACGTGCTTCTCTGGTGCACTGTTTTAGATCGTTCCTGATATATCTGTCCCACACAATGTCAACTCTCCTAATATTACGGGACTGGTTCATCAAGCAAGGCAATATTACAGACTTGGTATACTCCTCAAATGTTCTGGATTTTCCAGGTGTGAGCATATTCATTATAGCAGCTCCATCCAGCACCTTCATATCCACTTCTGGAGCATCAGCTTGTACCTGAGCGTCTGTCTATAGACACTGGAGTAGTTCTGATTTCTTTCCAATGTACATTTTTCCCATGGAAGAAAGTGAGGGTGGGCAAGGTTGGTTTTCATGCTTGGAAAACTCTGTTAAGTTCCCATCCTTTTCCTGACAAGCTACATATAATTACGCAAAAGGTTGCAGTCAGACTTCAGTAACATTAACTGTTTTTTTTTTTTCATTTTAGTGTTAGGTTGTGACAAGGTTTCACATAATGGTAGCTTGTTTCTTGTAATTGTGTCTGTGATTGCCTTTGAACACTGCTCTAGTCTTTCTTCTACAAAGAGTTCATACTGTGACAAGCCAAGATGGTGTGCTGATTGAACTGATACAATGATAGATGTCTTTTGTGTCGAGCAGTAGTAGGTCTGCGCTGTCTTCCTTAAACGGGTTGCCCATTTCTTCTATTACAGCAAATAGATTTCTGACATCATTGGCAAATGACTGCTGGACACTTGGTGTCTGTTCATGGTGTCAAAAATCCGTAGACTTAGATTTCAGTACAGAAGCTTCAACCTCCTTTATGACCCTCGATATCTTCAGGCCCAACCACAAAACAACGTCTCAAAGCTGTTGAATTTTCTGTAAGTTCTACTGCTCCTCCCTCTACTTTGATTGTAGCAATTTTTTCGTGATTCTGGTCAAGGGCTATCATTGAAACTGCATTTTGTTATTTCTAAACCACAAATTTTCCTTGCTTGAAGCTTTGATAAATCTCGGGATGTCTTTGCCTCAGGGTCACCATGTCTCGTATACGTCTTGCGTTGTGATAATGGTCAAAGAGAAACCTCCATGGAACAAGCTAACTGAGTATCTCCACATAAAGATCAAAATTTCCCTCTCTCAATGACCAAACATATTCGAGGAGCATAAGTTCCAGTTCAAGTACAGTTGATCAGTACATGAATTGAGGGTACTTTACTGCCTGGACTAAGAAAAATACAACCGTCTTTTTCTTAGTCCAGGTAGTAAAGTCTCGAGGATAACTGTAATTCCTCTGGTCTAGTTTTTCGTATACTTTAACCTGTAGAACATAAAATGTAGCAACACTAATCTGGTGTACATACCGAGAACGTGTGACATGGGTGGCTTTCAGAATAGCATTTGCTTTCCTTGGAGTTGTAATTTCAGACAACATAAAAAGGACGGATATAAATGTGGTTGGTTCCACTGAATTTATTTGCCTATAGCAAAAAGTGGCTGGTCCATTGCTATGACAGATTTCTGTCCAGGATTCAGGTATTGAACAGCTTCTCTAATGATTTTCATAGAATCCATAATCATTGCAGTGAAATGCATTTTTTCATGAAATATTGGAAACAAAGCTGTAATGGCTGGAGGCCTTGTAAGTGGTGGCTGAACAGATACATTATAGGCATACCAGGACAAGTAATCATATTTACAATTTTTTCTTTGGTCATGCATCCTCACAATCTATTTTTGTTCTGATTTTTTTGAAGATTCAACTGAATGTGATGTTGGCTTCACTGGGCCTTGTACACCGGGTAAAAACTGATCTTTTGTGATAGTCTTAGCTGGCGTAATTTCTGTGTATGACTTTAGAAGTTCAGATAGGCCTTTCTTTCTTGGGACAGCATGGTTCATAATAACTACTTTACGATTAAACCCATCTCATCTGGGCTGGGATTCTGAGTAAGTGAAATTGCTGTTCTATGGAACAATTCTTTTGCAGTTCTTAAACTGGGTTTGTGGTTAATGTTATCAACATTTCCTGCCATGAACATTTCCTGTCTTTCTCTTAGTTTTAGCGGATACACAACCCCTTCTCTTTCACATTAGCCACACACACACACTATTTTTCATATCATTAGATATTTGCCATATGAGACAAAGAGCCCCAGTTAATAAAATTCATAATTGCATTCAAGAAATCAGACACAGTCTTTCAATATAAGATGCTAATTCAGCCTGAGCAATACCTACTGCTCAGTTTCCTCCTTAACTTCTTTCCTCTTTTGTCCCCTTGTTCTGTTGCACAAATATTTGTTGTGGCAGAATGCATCTAATGCATACATGTTACCTGGAACTATTTTCGCCACAATTTGACGTCAGAAAGTTGTGTTGCGCACCATATAACATTTTAATCCAGCGCCAAGGTTGATGCTCTGTGCAATTTTCCATCAGTATAGTCGCAGAATAAAAGCACACTTATTCCACTGTTGCTCTTGATCCTACAATGGAACGTGTCTTTACAGGGCTTGGATTTGAAGTATCGTCACATTTCCTCTTCTGTGCTCCTTCAGGTTTTAGGTTACTATATTTATTAAAACACGACTTATGCCAAGAAGCTTTTTGGGTCTTTAGTGTCTCTTCAGAACCTTGTCCCTCGTTTATTGCAGTTATATCAACTTGCATTGGTACATACACACAACATCATAAAGTTTTGAGAGATTTCTGGTAATAGTCTCATACCCAGAACCATAACTTTGCCTTGTACTATTTGCTGGGCATATATGTCTCTCATCAGCGTGTTTCTGGCAGATAGCATAAATGGTCCTGTTTGTAACCTGGCTGGTGCCCGGTTGTAGGTTTCGTTGTTGCTCTGTAAATACATTTTCATTGTTTACAAGCAACTAAACTGGTATTGTCTCTAGGCTTCTACAGCATATCTACACCACCATCACAAGCAAACTTCACAGCTTCACCTTGAGTTCTGTAAAAACACACAAACACGAAAAATAACTAGACGCCTGTTACTGTTGCCACCAACAGTTATAAAGATCCTCCATTTATGTTATGGATTTGTAATAATGTATGAAATTCACATCTATATATATTGACAATCGTTTCTTTGAGAAGAAAAATTATGACTCAGAAAAATGTTGTAACACATTTGTCATAGAAGATTTGTCCATGAAACTGAGATGCGGATAAATATGGTGCAGATTAACAAGGTTCCGGTGTATTAATTCATGATCAAAGATAAAACGAAGATAACATATCCCTTAAATATTTTAACCCAAGAAATAAGCATTAAATGTTATTTAATCAGATATCTTGGAGATACTAGGGAGACATGACAGGCAAATTCATTCGGCCCAAGAGTTCAACAGAAAAAATGAGAATAAAGGCCCTCATGGGTAAGATCTCAAATGGGTCTTGCTTTTATATAAATTTCCATAAGAAAACCTAGAAATGTGCCAAATTTCACGCTTCTATCCAGATTTGAACATTTATTGTCATATTCATAGCTTATCCGCTGGTCTGTAAGGTTAAAAGTCCCCAACTTTCTGTTGATTTGATTCACAGGACAGTGTTTTGTTGAGCATCCGAGAAGTAATAAACATGGCCAGGTGGATAAGGCGCTCGACTCGCAATCTGAGGGTCGCGGGTTCGAATCCCCGTCCCACCAAACATGCTCGCCCTTTCAGCCGTCGAGGCGTTATAAAGTGACGGTCAATCCCACTA
>NW_013667186.1:225802-228700 GCF_000517525.1 Limulus polyphemus
GCAGATAGCCCTCGTGTAGCTTTGCGCGAAATTCAAAAACAAACAAACAAACAAACTCTTATGGAGAGAGTTACAATAGTACTCAAGATGTGTCTCAATCACCAAATAACCGTTTACAGATCATATACATTAAGAATACGGATATTGAAATAAAGGTGTTTTCAAAAGATAATTTTATATATGTTGATCTATCATATATAAAATTATATATATATATTACATATGATAGGTCAACATTAAATGAAAATATATCTTTTTAATTAAACATTTCAATCCCATGCTCCTGCTTGAGATTATTTCGGCCGGTAGAGCTAATATAATTTACAAGTAATAGTAATACTACTCACTCCTATCGTTTAGAGAAATTGAATACTGTAAAATAATATAACACAAATATTTATAATTTATTAATAAAAATGGGTTTGTATTCCAAAATTACACTTCATACAATATTAAATGGCTGTTCACTTTTAGGTTTGGTCAGGCCACGCTATTTTTGAATAAGGCCTAGGCTAAGCTAAACAGCTTACTTCGCAAAGACAAGTGACTTCACAATTAATAACTACTCTTTAGGTTTTGTCAGGCCACGCTATTTTTGAATAAGGCCTAGGCTAAGCTAAACAGCTTACTTCGCAAAGACAAGTGCCTTCACAATTAATAACTACTCTTTAGGTTTTGTCAGGCCACGCTATTTTTGAATAAGGCCTAGGCAAAGTTTAATAGCTTACTTCGCAAAGACAAGTGACTTCACAATTACGACAGCGGAAGTCACGTGACGCTGGTAACACGTGATGAGTTTCTAGAAGGATCGGGGAACATCATGAATAATCCAGTATTTGCTTAACGCCCTCTATTCCTGTATATAAGCGCGCCAGATAAAGCGAGACAATTAATCGGAACTGGAATAGCAGACAGAGAGATTGAAGATATAGACAGATAATCGAGTCAAGCCGTAAGTAAAGTGTGTAAATCATTGTGAATTATAGCCTGTGTTTAAGTTAAAGTGATTGTGTATTGCAAAGTTGTATTGAGAGAGAATAAACTAGTTTTATTTAAGAAAGGACTTGTGTAGCTAAAGTTTCATCGGAAAGAAATTATACGGGAAATTAACAAACGACCAGAGACGTAACAATACATATTTATGCTAAGCCTAGCTCCCCGTGCAGCGTTACAACAGAATGATTATTTGTTGACTTTTCATTGGATATTTGTGGATTTTATGTCAACAGCCATGCAGTTGTTTAAGGTATATTTTATGTAAAATTGCTTCCAGATTTAATCTCATAGCACCTACTTTTTACACACATTCTGGGGGTCATGCTCCCAGACCCTTATAGTATTAGCATAGTTTGCATACTGATTGTGCTTTTCACAATATATGTTGGCTTTTGATCTCACAAATTAGAACCCCCCCCCCCTTTCAAACATTCTGCGTACGAGCTTGGACTGTGTTAATTTGGAGTTTTCTCTCTTAATTTTCTTAAGCCACTGATTTTGCCTTTCTTCGTCTTCTTAACCTTTAGGGATTACGAATAATGTCAATACTATTTCGGCACGATCGGTACAATTTAAGTTAATGCTGCATCACCAAATTATGTTAACTAGTTGAAACTTTACTGGTGCTCACGAAATAACGTGACTGTTCTCAGCCAATTAGAGTAGATATTTATACATATTTGTATTAACGAGAAAAGAAAGGTCGCTCTCTGTATACTATTAAGGCTATATGATGCCAATCTTCATATTTATAATTTAATTTTTTAGAAAGAAAACTAAAACGTTTGAGCATTTTTTTAAATTAAGTAATAACAAGTAATTTCATTTTGTAGTTCATTCCTACAAATCTCAAAATAAACACTTACATTTCAAGTAAGCCTAACTTTCAGCAAGTTCAATAACAGAAAATCGATCGATATTATGTTTACCTCTACTTCACGAGACACATTGTATCAGTGTATAACATCCAGACCTGCCTACGCAACCCAAGAAGCGTAGATGAATTCGTTTATCATGTAAAAGGGTGATAGAAGATTTCGAAACACTTTCACGTACGAACGAAGGCTCGGTCTCAAAATATTTCTCATTCTACGCTCTACGTATATATATATTATATGTTTTTTCATGAATTGTCTTATGTTAACCGTCTAATATCTTTACACAGTGGAAAAACTTTGGGCTTACGCACTCTATGAACATATTCCACGGTTTAGTAGGCAAGTTAGAACAAATTAGTATGTAAGTTACAATTGTTAATTATATAAGTTACAAGAGTCTAGAGTGTAAGTTACAATAGTACATTATATACGTTACTCCAGTTGAGTATGTACGTCACAACAATTTAATATGTAAGCCACAACAGTTTATTATATAAGTTAGAGGAGTTTAGTGTAAGCTACATCAGCTTAATGTGAGTTACATCAGCTTAATGTAAGTTACAACAGTTTAGTGTAAGTTACAATAGTCTAGTGTGTACGTTACATATATCATGAATTTCAAATCCCAACTCCTCCTCATCATTAGAAACGTGTTTGATGATCGTGTTTTGTTTGAAATAAATTTCATAAAATCAGATATAATAGAGTATGATTTTCGAATATTGTTAATATCCTCTAACGATAAATGTTGATCTGTGTATGCCGTTTGAAATTTTCAAAATTTTATTTGTTGCCCTACTGTCACGTAACGTGCTACAAAAAAAAAAGCGTATGAAGTTTAGTGAGGAATTTATGTATTGGGGATTAGATATACCGTATTTTTCGGTGTATATGACGCACTTTTTTACCCCCAAAATTTGATGTCAAAATATGCTTGCGTCCTATACACCGAAAGTATGAATAATATATATGTATATATATATACGATATACACCAAGCCATGTGTAAATATATTTAAATATGC
>NW_013667186.1:228832-244841 GCF_000517525.1 Limulus polyphemus
TTTTGTTCAATAAAAATCTTTCAAATGCGACTGTAGCTTTTATTCCCCCAAAAACTTTGTTTTCAAAATAAGGGTGCGTCTTATATTCCGAAAAATACGGTATTCAACACTAAGTAAATCTATCTAGGAAAACTCAATGATGATAGAACAGTCAACAGTGGCTCGAGCATGTGAGTTACGGGGTACACTTGTCCCCCACCAAATTTATCCAAGTATTCTTTCATGTAAAAAAATGTCTTAAAGAGACTCAACGTTAACGCTTTTGCAAATGAATTAGTTCAATGGGTGATTAACAGGTTTTGCACTTCACAGTTAATACATTATTATAAATGGTTTCTTTTTTTTGATCTATTCCCACGTAAAATAAACAAAAAAAACAGCTGTAAAACATTCTTTCTGATCTGTTCCCACGTAAAATAAACAACAGTAAAACATTCTTTCTGATCTATTCCCACGTAAAATAAACAACAGTAAAACATTCTTTCTGATCTGTTCCCAAATAAAAAAAGCTGTAAAACATTATTTCTGATCTGTTCCCACGTAAAATAAACAAACAGTAAAACATTCTTTCTGATCTATTCCCACGTAAAATAAACAAAAAAAAAACAGCTGTAAAACATTCTTTCTGATCTGTTCCCACGTAAAATAAACAAAAAAAAACAGCTGTAAAATATTATTTCTGGTTTGTTCCCACGTAAAATGCCCCCCAATGGCAGAGCAGTTTGTCTGCGGACTTACAATGCTAGAAACCGGGTTTCGATACTCGTGGTGGGCAGAGCACAGATAGCCCTTGTGTAGCTTTGTGCATAATTAAAAACAACAACAACAGCTATAGAAAAACAATTATCTACAGCTGTAAAATATTATTTCTGGTTTGTTCCCACGTAAAATAAACGAAAAAAATAAAACAGCTGTAAAACAGGGGTTGTTTCTCCTTCTTATCATAAAGGTTGTTGGTTGGTTGTTTTGTTGCCAAGCATAAAGCTACACAATGGACTATCTGTACTCTGCCCACCGTTGATACCGAAACTCAATTTTTAGCCTTATAAGCCCTAAGGCTTTCCGCTGAACTATCGGGGGCAGTCTGTTGTTCAGTCCAACACATGGAAACTGTGGTAATGCTACTTACATTCATCTGCTGACATAATAATAAATAGCCAATAATACTCTTATTACTTAATTTATATTTCTGTTTAAAGAATGTCTGAGATGCGCAAGGCAGTGAACTCGTACCGTAGCTGAAAGATGTTACTGAAAACCCCAGTATTTAATTAAAATGTTTGTTTCAAATAAATGAAATACACTACACCAGTCAAACAGATGTTGGTAGGCTCTGTTGATAAGCTGTTTTTTCTCCAGTCTGTCTGTTCAAAATTAGGGGTGACTAGCGCAGAAAGGCCTTATGTAGCTTTGCACGAATATGAGAAACCAAATAAACGAAAATAATAAAAGCGTTTGCTTTTCTTATTATATCCCCAAACGCATTTTAATTGAATGACGCCACTGATTCTAAGACTGCTCTTTTTATAATTCGTTAAGCTTCAAGCATGAGTGAGTGATTTTTCGCTATTTATTTTCTATATCATATGACTGAAACTTGATACTTCTAAGATAATTAGATTTGGCCAGCCTTGGGTGTTTACATTACAAAACTATTTGCAATGTTTTTGTTTGTTTGTTTTTTCCAAGAAATTAACTATCGATCTCACGATGCTATTTTCTTCCACAGAAACTAAGTTTCTGATCAACCTATAGCAACAATATAGTTATAAGTTTCGAAAGAATGTCACTTTCAGGTTAAAATGTTTCTAAGTTGTGTAAACAAGGATGACGATAAAAAATAATTGATTTATATAATTAAAATGTTTTAATTAGAAACAAAGCATGAACATTTTTTCTTCATATTTACGCCGCATGTGTGAAAGCTGCTAAATTAGTTAAAATATATGCAGTTGTCACCTGATATTCGTAAGGACGAGATGTTCGAATACCTAGTTTTTGGTTTGTTTGTTTTGAATTTCGCGCAAAGCTACACGAGGGCTATCTGCGCTAGCCGTCCTTACTTTAGCAGTGTAAGACTACAGTGAAGGCAGCTAGTCATCACCACCCAACGCCAACTCTTTGGCTACTCTTTTACCAACGAATAGTGGGTTTGACTATCACGTTATAACGCCCCCACGGTTGAAAGGGCGAACATGTTTGGTGTGACGGGAATTCGAACCCGCGACCCGCAGATTGCGGTTCGAGCGCCCTAACCACCTGGCTATGCCGGGCCCAAGATTGAACATAAGCAACTGAATCAGTCTCAAGAGAAAACATAAAAGAAATCTTAACTTTTTCAGCATGAGAAATTTTCAGCAAATTTTGAAAGCATGCAATATTTTTACACATACAACAGGAGAACGAGATATCTGATATATTTATACCACAATCACCTTTTCCTTTATTTTAGACTTCTTCTCAAGGCAATTTGAAAAAAAGAAAATATATATATATATATATATACTATAGTTTGCTTTAGAGCTGTGTCCACCGCGAGGGATGGAAACCCGGATTTTAGTGCTGTAAGTCCGTAGACTTACCTTTGTCCCACCGAGTGAGATTTCTAATATCTTTATACTACAGTTACCTTTGCCTATATTTCAGACTTGTTCTCAAGGCAACTTGAAATTAGATTTAATATCAATGTTAAAATTAAAATAAGATTCCACAAAACTACATGAAAATTTCAACCAATCCTCGGTCAAACAAACCGGATGCTAACGTCACAGCTAGGCACAGAACGCACCACATGGTAATGCACCAAATGAGTTATGTGCACACAATACTCACAAGCATAAACGACTGATACAAAAACAACTAATGTTTAATAATACAGATAAACATTTAATTTCAAAGCACAGAGTACAAGCTAATTAATTTAATTTCCGTATATAAAACACAAAAGATTATACATATAAGATACATAAATTCTTGATTAAATATACTCCCAAAAGTAGAAAAAAAGGCTAATAACAAAGATAACTAAAGTACCGACTGTGTGAAATACGTAACAGGAAACTAGGTACAATCGACAAAACAGTGATAACATAAATTTGAAATCAGTTGAATTAAACAAAACTGAAACCAAAACCAAAGATCAGTCAACACTGACATAATTATAAATGTTGTAAATAACACGAAACATCATATAAAGTCCTTTCTCTCTCATATACAATAATGGTAAAATAAGAAGCAAAAATAGACATCATATACCAACTCAAACTATGATTACAAAACATATAAAGAACAAAATCAACAGATAAACCTTTAAAAATGCGGGTTTTAACACCAATTGAGGTCCTCATATTCCATTACCACCAAAAGGTGTATCAACTCCCAGTGCAACTGTGGGTGGCCTTTCCTTGTCTCTTTCAAGACCTCACTCCTCCCTCTTCCTCTGATGAAGAAAATGATTAGGAAAAAAGGAGTCTATTCATGTCCATTGACATGGGAGTTGGAGATGTGTAAATATCAACAAACCTAATAACCAATGAAGTTCTTATTAATTTCCCCAGATCCACAGTTGAATTGACATCAAGACCGAGGTTATCTGCTCTAATAGAAAAGTTTAACTATTTTAGTGTTGGTATATCTCTGAAATGCGCCAGATGAAATATGAAATGTTAATAATCAGTTTGATTATTACATGACACTATATTAATCCAAACCAAATAGAATCAGTTCCAGTCTACCAATTCTATGACAATTTAAGAGGTCAGGCTTCAGTAAAAGGTGGCGATTGGTCAAAAATATACACTAGCATTTGTTTTTACTTACCAATGAGTAGTTGAATGTAAAAGTTTCACACATGCAGTCTAAAAGTGGAATTATACCTGCTGCTTCATTCTAGGCAGACTTCTATACTACTCTAAAATAAAACTCATGTGCTTGCCAAAATGTAGTGCTCTTATCCCTGGAGGCCAAGGGACAATCCTCATGTATTATAAGAAACGTTGCTCTAACGTGGGACAATTCTCAGGTATTATAAGAAACATTATAAAAACTAAACAAATTAATCTTAAGTTTTGCTAAAACTTTATGGTTAAACTGCTAAAGCAGATAACTTCCAGTACTAACTGTATATGAGATATATAATCACCTTTGTTACTGTCTGTCTTATCAATGACTTCTCCCTTGATCCCCAAAGGCATAGCAGTGACTAGAGATTTATGTCCAATTTGCTACATTTGCGCGAACATGTAAGACAAGAGAAAGACACGCCATTAAACTCTTGTCCTTTTGTCACACTGTACCTTAAGAGAATGTTTTTTCTCCTGTTTGAAAACATTCCTCAATCTTAAAATGTTTCGAAACTACCATACAGTAATTTCCTCCATTTTTCTATTTTTAACTGCAATGACTGTTGAAATCAGCTTCTCAAGATGACTTTATACCATACAGATAAAATAACTAAAATGGTTTAACCAAATTTTACTTTATATTTTGTAACAATACAGGCAGCGTTTGTTTCGTTCAATTCATTTTCTTGAACATACATGCTTTGATCAACGAATGCAATTTTACTAATGTGATCTTGTGAACGTTTACTATACATTTATTTGTTTTAAGAGTTTCACACAAAACTTTACATATCAGTCCTTAATTTTGAAAGGATGCTAGAAAACAGCACCTACCTCCAACTCTTATCTCACTGAATAGTAGGATCTGACTGCCACTCTTATAGCACCTCCACAGTTTTCTAGCAATGGGTAATGAAACATGAACCCTAGTTTGGGTATGCTAATCTCTAGGTCACGTCCTGGCCACAAATACACACAGTTTTCTAGCGATGGGATATGAAACACGAACTCTGGTATTCACAGTTTGGGTATGCTAATCTCTAGGTCACGTCCTAGCCACAAATACACACAGTTTTCTAGCAATGGGATATGAAACACGAACCCTGGTATTCACAGTTTGGGTATGCTAATCTCTAGGTCACGTCCTAGCCACAAATACACAGTTTTTGGTTAGTAGGAGATTCAAGTACAGTATGAGAACACCAGTGATACATTGTGCTTTTATCGCCATACTTAAGTTTTGTTTATTGTACTCCCATCATCTGTGGACGTACACCCTCAACTCAACTATAAAAATATTACCTCTGTGCTTCTTTCTAGAGGAAAGTACAATTACTACATAATATAATCATGGAAAGCTTGAATATTATTTAATAGTGTTGTCTCTCTCTTTTATAAATTTATTCAGTGTGCTTATATACAACTATACTCACCTATCCAAGCGTATTCTTTCATCAACCCAAACTTTACTACACATTAATTCTATATACAGGATTGCTCCTTATTTATTTCAAAGCGTAGTTGTTACTGAATTAATTTGATATTCAAAAATATGTGTTTTTTTACTTGTCCTTTTATTATAATTTAATTTAACACCTATTAATTTCGTTCAAATAACATTATCTTACAACGATTTATTTGCAATAACACATCTACAAATGTGGAAGTGTTTAATTTTTTCTATTTTAATGTAAATACAGTATGTTATTCATGTTCTTTGGAACAAGGATTTGTATGAGCCTTTCTATAGTGTGAAGTATTCGAATCTGAGAATAAATCTTTTTTCCTCAATACACAACCTTCCATTAGATACAACAAAAAAGTTTCATTATGGTCATACTTACACAAGTTACTTCATGCTAAAATCGATACAAATCAATAAAAAAAGACAACGTCAAAACACAAAACTTTTAATTGCCCTTACATGTTTCAGAAATAATGATTTGCCGAAGTATGTAACATCTATACAAATGTTTTAATTCGTGCAACATGACTTTGACACGAATGCCGAGAACTGATGCCAATTTCATCCACTTAAGATTTACCTGCGCCACGTTCCCAACAGTATCTATGGATGTCAATATTAATGGTTTACAGGAAAAGAAACCTTTACCTCCAGTGGATAAAAAAATTCTTATAATGTGGCAAGTTCCTTCAAGTTCAGACTGGCTTTACATGAAAGGTCTGAGTGTCGCATAGTGGTTAGCGTATGCAGACGTGAAAGTTCAAGGTTCGACCCGCGAAATACCGCTGAACACGTTTCGCACTTTTATCTGTGTGGCATTATAGCTACGATTGTAAACCCCCCTAAGAGTAGCCGCATAAATAGTAGGTGCTATTTGCTGGCTATCCTCTCTCTAATCACTAGTTCTAGGGGGTCTCTGACGTGGCCACTTAGTCCATATATCACAGGAACTGCCGTTTAGGTTCTAAATACCAAATATATGCATACTATAAAATGTTTCTTTTCAAAACAAGAAGGACTGTAACAAACTACTTGAAATTGAACAAATAAGAAGCTTTAAAAATCGTACAGATGCAACCTATGGTTTGTTATCATTGATATGGTATACATTACAAAATTATTTGAAAATTAAGAAAATAAATATACAGGGGGTTAATCATACTACGTAAAAGCTACGTGC
This sequence comes from Limulus polyphemus, assembly GCF_000517525.1. Taxonomy (NCBI): domain Eukaryota; kingdom Metazoa; phylum Arthropoda; class Merostomata; order Xiphosura; family Limulidae; genus Limulus; species Limulus polyphemus. Next base: position 235,320 of record NW_013667186.1, read on the forward strand.
ACATGACACAACATAACGGTAATATGTTTAACACACATATTTGATTCAACAAATTCACGATCTTTCGGTAGTGCAATGCCGCTACGGGTAGATTTATGGCTGGATAAATATATATCATAGTATTTTCCGAAGCAGGATATTAGTATACTGAAACTGTTAAACGACTAAAACCAAAGATCACAACATTCGAAGTGGAATAACTCGACCCACATAAGCAGTTAGGGCAGAAACGGGAGCCTAATTCGCTCCTCACGTCAAGCTCGAATAACGTCCTCATTCATAAAGTAAAGGCTATGGTTACAAAAAATAACCCTTCGACCCAAAAATCCATTGGGGCAAATCTAGACATACGTTAACAAAATGCTGAATAATGATTTGACGATAACAGAGACTTACAAGCCAGAAGATTACAGTATTCCAGTAACACCTCTAATTCGACGGCTGCTTACATAAGAATGACTGCCGAAGAAATTGGAGTCATAACAATCCCACTGGACTAACTCCATACACGTCAAGTCTCCAGATGCAGTTCCTTTATTCATCTTAAATATGCTTTTATGAGTCAACGTTCACGTACAGTGAAGGGTTATAAAAAACGGTACATTAAATAAGATATCGTGAAAACACATCCATATCCACGGCTAAGGAATTTGTATACACTAAAAAAAGAAGAACTGAAAGACGAGTTATAAGAAAAACAAATTTGAAGGTACAATGTTTTAACAAACAAACACCGTTTTAAATCACTTTAAAACACTGGAAGCAAAAACGAACGTTTTTTCTTATTTCTAATTCCCTGACTGTGTGCATCCTTAATCTAAATTCAAAAATAAATGTGGATTATAAAGCTACGAAAGAGAAACATCGAACAATCAGATCGACGAACAAAACTGTTATATAAAACTTATACATCATATCAGCATTTTGATTACTACTTTTTGGCCAATATTTCTTTTGTCATTTAATGCTTTTTAGTGTTGTAAAATTTATTGAATATATTAACTGTTTGTATTGAGGTAACGTCACTGCAGATCCTGGACTGCACAAGACTAGTGACGTGAAACCACATGCCGTGACGAAGTTTCTAAAGCATGTGAAACGGCAGGCTTCTATATTACTGTACAGCTGCAACTGGCACGAAACCTTTCAATAAGAGCAACTGACTATCTGTTCCCGAGACAACTGCCTAGTGCAGACAGATATTATCATATAGTTTACTTTGTAATAATAAATATGCGGATTTTCTCATCATATAAATACTTCGTTATAAAGGCAACATTATAAAAGTTTGTATACTCTTGTAAAATCGTGAACAATAAAAAGTAATCTCCTAGATAGTATGCACAAAATCGTACTGTAGTGTTTTAAAATCACTCAACTATGTGAAATGTTCATTTCTAGCACGTTCTTCAAATTATTTACCAATTATAATTATCTATCCTGAATTGTATGTCAGTTCATGTAATATATAAATAACAGAACAATTATTATAATATTTAACATCTACCGTAAATAGAATCTCTCTAATATATGTGTATATATATCCTTTATAAATGATTACTTATTTCAAAATAAAGCGATTAAGCAATTTCAAATCAAGAGAGTTCCCAGTACAAAAAGCAGACTCTTATTCCAAATGTTCTTCGATTTTTTAAATAATATTATTATGTAATGAACATAATTTGCTAACCCCTCAGGCCAACTACATAGAACCGAGTTTTATATTTTCATTTCTGAGATAGAAATAACCTGAAGGTCGGTGACTACTGTCTGTATAAATATGGAACTTTGCTGTAAAGTTTACTTTACACATTTCTCCGTGTGAGAAACTTGATTAGTTCATGATTGATATAAATATAAAATAATATTTTACTATTTTATAATACACTATAAATTGTAGTTCATTTAATAAGTTAGCATTCTAAAATAAACTACTGCAGGTTGTGCAGTGGAAATTGTGTTGCAGTACAACACCTAACCGTTGCTATAGAACAACACCATGGTGACATAAAAGCGTGCTGTAAGACCTATGTACTTATCTCTGTATAATTACTACAAGTCATGAACAATCCTCCGTATAAGTTTAACAACTGACTAGAAATAATGAATTCGAATAATTTGGGAAGTTACAATTTATTTTGCAAAAAAAATTTGAGATATTTCACTATTAACCATAGTGTTCAGTGATCTTACGACGTAGTCTTAACCGTATCTAAAATTACCAAACCAGAATTATTTGTAACCATGACTACCTGAAACAAGCTGCCGGTTTAATAACTTGGAGATACAGTTTAATTACTCACTGAGTTAGGGCTATTATTGAACAAAATATTGTAGATTATTGAAACTATTCTATCAACCACAAAACAGAATAGTTGGCAGTCTAAATCACAATAATATTATCAGGCTTATGGACTAATTTGTTTGTTTTTTAAATTGCTTTAAGAAAAAAACAGAAATGTCGTTGCTGATTTAACGCAAAGCTACACAATGGGCTATCTGTGCTCTGCCCACCGCGGAGTAAATAGTAATTGTTATTGTTATATCTGCCAATGCTTTTCACAGTATCTGCATTAAATGTTACAATAAAAGTTTTAATCCTAGAATTTCCAGTGGGGTCTATATCTTCACTGGCTTTTAAAACACGTTTTTATAACCTGTTTATGAAGCAAATTACTGTGTTTTCTACAGGGTCTATAATATCTCACACAAAACAAATAAGTAAAAATGTCAACAATAATCCTACAATTACCAGTGGGATCTATATCCTCACTGGCTTTTAAAACACGTTTTTATAACCTGCTTAGAAAGCAAATTATTGTGTTTTCTACAGGGTCTATAATATCAAACACAAAACAAATAAGTAAAAATGTCAACAATACTGCAGTTTGCACTGAATGTTGTAACAGGTAAAAACGCTAAATTATTCAATATGGTGCACGAATACCGCTGCTCACTCTCCTATACCATATATATATATATACATATAACATTTTTAAAATGCTTTTCAGTTCTGTTTGGAACGTCCTAAGACCGGTCGAGGTCATGTGCTAAATTCGATCTTAACTGATACGTTTTGTAGCAAGGTCCGGAAACGAAAGTTATCTACTGTTACCTGGGGAATACAACTGTCCTCTAGACACAGGATAAATACAGCTGTCCTCTAGACACAGGATAAATACAGCTGTCCTCTAGATACAGGATAAAGTAGGACAAAATGCAGCTGTCATCTAGACACAGGATAAAGTAGGACAAAATGCAGCTGTCCTCTAGACACAGGATAAAGTAGGACAAAATGCAGCTGTCATCTAGACACAGGATAAAGTAGGACAAAATGCAGCTGTCCTCTAGACACAGGATAAAGTAGGACAAAATACAGCTGTCCTCTAGACACAGGATAAAGTAGGACAAAATGTAGCTGTCCTCTAGACACAGGATAAAGTAGGACAAAATACAGCTGTCCTCTAGACACAGGACAAATACAGCTCTCAGTCACAGAACATTCACCTACACAACTGTCACCACAATCACAGAATATTCACCTACACTATCGTCATAACAGTGACAGTACATTGTGGCTTGTGTATAGCGTTGTCATGTTGATTTCAATACTGAACATTAATTACAGTTTGTGTATGGTGCTGTCATGTCGAATTTAACACCGAACAATAATTAGTGATGGCTATGAACTCGGGACCACTTGATGATTGTAAAAAGTTTTACATTGATTATCTATTGCTGCGTGCTTGTCGTGTTATCACAGTTTCCTTCACTTCTTACATGAACAGATTGTAATCTTCCTCGTTTTCAGTCTTTCTTTGTAACTATAGGCATGTATATATACGTGGCACATAGTTACTTGATTTTCACACCGGCTAGAGATTCGGGGACTCACTATGTAGAAGAACAAATGTAATGATTTGTCACCGGTGGAGACAAAACACTATTATGATGTAGATAAAGTAAAGAGCTGATTGTTTAGAAGTAGAACTACTGTGTTGTTAAGTGAAATTATGTACAGTAAATAGACAACCATATTAAACATTAGGTAAAGGGAAAAATGGTATTTAATAAAGTATGCAAATAAAAGAAATACACACACACACACGATCAACAGACTGAATAATATAGAAAACAAAAACGAGACACCAACAGCAAGTCTTGACCTTGTTAAGATCAGAGCGAATCAGTCTGAAAACGTAAAAAACTACGTTCATACAATTCTCCTTTTCTCTGTAGCCGCCCAATTAGATAATATACGTAACAGTCGTGCAGCTGTCCTCTAGACACAGGATTTTTCTATAGCATTGCAAAGCAGCCTTCTTGCTTAGGTTTGAAGCAGATTCTTTCAAAGATCTTAGGGACACTTACATTCATTCATAATGCAAATACTTTTATATATTAAACACAGACTGTCGTTGGTCATCGGATATAAAACACAAAACAATCGCATACCACAGCAATCATTGAACAGGCGCGTACGCAAGTCGCACTGTATATCCAGAGCTGTCGCGCATACAAACGAAACCGAATTCCGAATAGTCGCATACACAAGCACCACTGGAGTCACAGACCAGTCACCTAGACGACCGCCACCACAATCACAGAACATTTGCCAACACGATCGTCACCACAGTCACAGAACATTTACCTACACTATCGTCACACAGTCACAGAACATTCACCAACACTATCGTCATAACAGTGACAGAACATTCACCAACACAACTGTCACCACAATCACAGAACATTCACCTACACAACTGTCACCACAATCACAGAACATTCACCAACACTATCGTCATAACAGTGACAGAACATTCACCTACACAACTGTCACCACAATCACAGAACATTCACCTACACAACTGTCACCACAATCACAGAACATTCACCTACACAACTGTCACCACAATCACAGAACATTCACCTACACTATCGTCACACAGTCACAGAACATTCACCTACACTATCGTCATAACTAGCATTGTAAGTCCGCAGACATACCGCTGTGCCACTGGGAAGCAAAACCGGGTTTCGATACCCGTGGTGGGCAGAGCACAGATAGCCCTTGTGTAGCTTTGTGCATAATTAAAAACAACAACAACAGCTATAGAAAAACAATTATTTACTTTGAACATCATCAATAAATCTTACACTCAGGCTCACTAATAAATAAAAATAATAAACTTTACAACACAATATATTAACGGCCCTTATTTTTTAATCCACTACTGAAACACACCAGTCTATATACTTGCCCTTGCACGTAGGCCCGCCGACAGGGGGGGCAAAGGGGCAACTGCCCAGGGGCCCGGGCGAATGAAACCTGGTTGTGCCGTAAAGCCCGCAAACCATCTTTAGGCTATATCGTCATTTAATGATAAAAATCATAGTTTTTAGATTTTCTTTGCATATAGACGCTTGATACATTAAGAATGACTGAACTGTATTTGTTACTTTATAGATTTAATAAATATTTGTTGTTACTTTATTAACGTTTTCACACTTATACTGCGAGGTAAAAACGGCTGCTGCTATGATTTTGTCTGGTTTATAAGTTCGTTGCTGTCCTAATTTAGGATCTTCTTTTTAATAAATTCTTGAAAATGTTAAAAAAAAAGAGAGAGAGAAAGGGGGCCCGGCGAGGATGTTTGCCCCGGGGCCCGTGTTGGCTCTCGACATCCCTGCTTGCGCGTGCATGTGTATCCCAATACACATTAGTGTGAACTTGTATTATTCCTTACACTTGTAAAGCGCAATACATAGTTAATTTCACGCGGACTTCTTTGATTAAATGTATTCAGTTGAGATAGTTTGCCTAGATGCAAAGCAACTGGTGTCTGCATTAATAAGGTTTTCCTATCTCGTGCTCTTTTCTGGTTTCTAAAATGATCAGTTTAATTCTAGGGATATTTTATGGCTTCATATAACACACACACACTCAATAACAGTAAATTTATGTTTCATACGTTTGTTTGTTTCGAGGGCTATCTGCGCTAGCCGTCCTTAATTTAGCAGTGTAAGACTAGAGGGAAGGCAGCTAGTCATCACCACCCACCGCCAACTCTTGGGTTACTCTTTTACCAACGAATAGTGGGATTGACTGAAAAGCCGAGCATGTTTGGTGGGACGGGGATTCGAACCCGCGACCCACAGATTGCAAGTCGAGATCCCTACCCACCTGGCCATGCCGGGCATCTGCAATAGAATTTGAGACTTTTCAGACTAATATTAAATGACATTCTTATCTCACTCTCTAAATATGAATTCTTCAAACATATCCATTAACTTTCATAATATCAATTTAATCAACTTTTGGTTTGTTACCGAGACTTTGGATGAACTATTAAACAGTCAAACTCTAAAATAAACAATCATTTGTATTATATATATAGACATTAACTTAGCACTGTTTTTGTAAATTGCGAGAGGATTATACGGGTATGTATTCAGAGGCTTTTAAGAAACTTCTCATGTATAAACAACGCCCCCCCCCCCCCAGTGGCACAGCGGTATGGAGCTTTGTGCAAAACTCAACAAACAAACAAAAAACATATTTCGTCAGTTTCTACGCCATTAACAGTTAGTGGCATCAATATGCAAATCGAAGGGTCGTCTAAATATTTCCAGGAAATATATGAAAATAAAAGGATAAGCTGTTTATGAGTTGTAAATGACTGTGCAAGACTTATCGATTACCTACTCCACTGAAATAGCTAAAGCTCTGGCTAAAGAGAACAGTTTTCACACGGTAAATGCCCCCCCCCAGTAGCATGTATGCGGACTTACAACATTAGAATCCGGGTTTCGATACCCGTGGTGGGTAGAGCACAGATAGCCCATTGTGTAGCTTTGTGCTTAATTACAAACAAACAGTAAACAACGTCAATATTTGACGTTGTAATTGCACACCAGTAGTAGACAACATACTTCATCCGATGCACATAGCAAGGTTCGTGTGGTTTGAGTTTTATCGCCTTTCTCAGAAAATATTAAATTGTTGTTTTAGCAAGAATTTGATCATTATACTTTAAATAGATGATACAAACATAAATATTATTCAACGACAAAAAGTCATCTGCAGAATGACTTTACGTATGCTCAAGTTGCAAATTTAAGTATACAGGTTACACAGCCAGAAGTCTTCAGCAAAGATGCAAAGAACATCGGAGTTTAAAAACTAAAGTCAGAAATCATACATTGGAGTGCAGTGTTAGCCATCCAAAAAGAAGTTCAAAATGACTTTACAAGCCAGCAAAGAAAGTGGTTTACGTCATTGGAAACCATTGTCATTAAAGTTAGAAAATCAGTGCTCAACAACAGGGAGCAGGCTCTACCTCTAAAACGCCTGCAAATAGTCAAGTTCTTATTTAGCCTGTTGGTCTACTTTTATTTTTAAACAAAAGTTAAATCTATACACAGAAAATTTTTTTCTATGTTGATATGACTGAACACAAAGTCTCCATATCATATTTCTGCTTAATATTAAGTTGTAGACTAAACTATGAATCTATTTATGTTGAAACAAAAAAGTTTCCGGAATTAAAGTTCAGTTTAGTAAAACTCAGGGCAAGAAGTGAGAACTATACCTTTAAACCTATACCTGCGACAAGGTGTTCGCTGCAAATCCTATAGAGTGCTTGTAGATGCCAATGTTTTTCCTTTAGTGCACTGGTTCACAGTATTTGTTGTGGAGTCCTGTAAAAAAAGATAATCCATTGTTGTTGTTTTTCGTGTCGATTTGTGCAACCAATCACATAGCAACCTGTATAAGTACTATGTCTACAAGAGACACACAGTACGTCATTGTGACGTGTCTTTACGGTAGCCTGCTTGAGCAGCAACCAGAGGCAACAGCACAGCTGCTTTTTTTATTAAAACTGCCGTTTGGAGCGCTACGATTAGCGTGATTACACTTTTCGGGCTAGGTGAGACGTCTTAGCGATAATGTGCCTTCGGATGTATTAAGTTTGTTTGTTTTGGTGCAAACTTATACGATGGGCTATCTGCACTCTGTACACTGTGGGAAATTTAATCCCGGATTTTAGCGGTGTAATTCAGGAAACTTACCGCTGACCCACTGGGTGACCAGTAAGTAAGTAAATTCAAAGTCAAGCCGTCATGTCTGAGTTCATTTAAATGTAATTTTTGTTGGTACACTGTTAAACAAGTTTTCAATACTAGGAGAGCAGTTACTTCAATTCAAAATGAAAATTTTGCTCATGGGACAAAAAAAAATTCCTCATTACTTCCTTAAAAACAAATTAGCTTAAATATTTCCAAATTTCACAATACTAAACACTGTGTTTGTTGTATCCCAATTTGCCTAAAGAGTTCTGAGTTGAGCGAAACGCATCGTCGGTAATAGATAAGGCGAACATAGTGTTCTAATTCTTGAACATCTTTAAGGGGTTAGATAAAGAATATAGTGCTTTAAAATATAATAGACCTAATACTTAGACGATAAACCAAGTACTGGTCACTTTGGTGCTTTATATTTGTTCAGAAACATTCCGTCCATTGTATTGGCTGCTATATTAACGTATAGGTTTGGCTGTAGTCGATTCAAACTGTTCTAATTATTCAGAAACGTCTAAAAATGTATGGATATATATAGTTTGTTTGTAATTAAGCACAAAGCTACACAATGAGCTATCTGTGCTCTGCCCACCACGCGTATCAAAACCCGGTTTTTAGCGTTGTAAGTCCGCAGACATACCGCTGTGCCACTGGGGGGCTGTATATATATAGTTTGTTTTTGTTTGTTTGTTTGTTTGTTTTTTGAATTTTCGCGCAAAGCTACACGAGGGCTATCTGCGCTAGCCGTACCTAATTTAGCAGTGTAAGTCTAGAGGGAAGGCAGCTTGTCATCACCACCCACCGCCAACTCTTGGGCTACTCTTGTACCAACGAATAGTGGGATTGACCGTCACATTATAACGCCCCCACATCTGAAAGGGCGAGCATGTTTGGTGGGACGGGGATTCGAACCCGCGACCCACAGATTGCGAGTCGAGCGCCTTATCCACCTGGCCATGCCGGGCCAAACTAGAGGGCTGTGTTGAAGCAGGATTAGATGCATAGTAAAACACAATGAAGGGTTAAATATATAATAAAAAAAAACATTTTACGTATAATAGCTAAAGTTTTGGTTCCTTACAAGTGTGGGAATAAGTGTGTGCCTTTTGTTTCTGGATGTCTTTCTGTTTATTCGTTAACAACAGAGCTACACAATGGGCTATCTATGCTGTGCCCACCACTTACGTAGAAATACCCGATTGACCGCATTATATCAAAATAAGTTTGGAATGTCGAGGTTTTCCAGGTACTGCCAATTTCAGACAGTCTCTATGTGCTTACTCAGGATTGGGTCATAATAACCTAAAAGTTGTCTTTCCCAGATTGTTGTCTGATACTTCCAAAATGTTCCACAGATTGTTGTCTGATACTTCCAAAATGTTCCACAGATTGTTGTCTGATACTTCCAAAATGTTCCACAGATTGTTGTCTGATACTTCC
>NW_013667186.1:245841-248967 GCF_000517525.1 Limulus polyphemus
GAAAGGGCGAGCATGTTTGGTGTGACGGGGATTCGAACCCGCGACCCTCAGACTGCGAGTCATATATATATATATAGTATAATAACAATTCTCTTATCAGTATATGGGTGAATACTACTCAGCATTTGAAAATTGGCAAGCATTCAAAGCGATCAATTTCAGCTTAGTAAGGAAGTAAGCAATTCACTTCTCAAGCATATTCCTATCGAATAAAAATCGTTATGTCTCTCAGATATTGTTTTTAATGTTCTGAGTGAAAATAATTTTTGACATATTCACTTTAATTGAATAATTTATGAGTAACGTTTCGCACTATAAAAAACAACTAAAAAAGAAACATAAGTGCAAAGTTTTCTCGAAACTATCAAGACTAGAGAAAATCAACGTACAGGATCTTTCACACATTCGATTTGTCTGCTTACACTATAGCGTTAAAAATGCCTCAAAAAGAAGCTGATTTATACGTCAATTACAAACTATGTTCACATCTTTAATTATACTTGTCATAAGACATTACGTTAGGCCTATTATATTTTTGCCACTACGTTATTATCTTGTCCCTTAGGGATTTTCAAGATTTAGAAAGAGTTTATAATAATAGTATATCAACCACATTATATGAATGAATAAAAACCCTATAATCCGAGCGCTTTCCACACCTTTCTTTTTGAGGGGCAAACTGGGAATGGTGGGGACATCAAATGGGTGATATATATCATCCGGTGTTTCAGTATATGTTTATTATATTTCTCTATGTACTATTGTAAGCATCTTATTTCCGGTACAGTGTAGCCGATGGAGAGAGTGTATGCGAAAAGGTGTTAGGGATACTTTACTTTAGAAGCGGATGAATATATATATATATTTAAAACTATACTTAAGTGTTTAAGTAAAATAAAAGTGACACCTGGGGACTGACTGAAAAAGATATGTTATGCTAATCAATTTTTAAAAACGAGTATGAAAAATTATCTTAAATAAATAGTAAGTTTTTCGGAGCCCCCCCCCCCCCCAGTGGCACAGCGGAATGTCTGTGGACTTACAACGCTAGAATCCGGATTTCGAATACCCGTGGTAGGCAGAGCACAGATAGCCCATTGTGTTGCTCTGTGCTTAATTACAAACAAAAGTTTTTGGAATTTCAGCATTCACATTACATGAAAAAAAAATAAGCAAAGAATAAAAATTATTTTCTGACAGAGATGAAACCAATGACCGGAGTTCCCAGTTTGCCTCTGAAGAAGAAGAATGGTCCACCTTTCGAAAGCTCTCGAGTTATAGGGTTTTTGTTCATTTCAACCACATTATATTCGCCATATCCAATGCCGACGATACGTTTCGCTCAGTCAAGAGCTTTTCGGGTCGGCTGGGTTACAACAAACTCAGTAGTGGTCGAAACACTATTTATATAGACCATTTGTTAGAACAACTGTTATGGTATGAACGCCTTTTACAAGCTGACAAATCATCATTATATTTGTCATATGATATTATGTTAGTCAAAGTATAATTAATCCCAACCGGCCGTAAGAGCTCCGGATTGAGCAAAATGCGCCATCAGCAATGGATATGACGAATATATAATGTGATTGAATACTATTATTATACACTCTTCTATTCCTTGAAAATCTCTAAGGGACTAGATTAAGAATGTAATGTTACAAATATAATAGGCCTAACATAATGTCTTGTGACAAATATATTTAATTATAACCATGCTTCGCCAGCTTGTAAAAGGCGTTTACACCAGAACAGTTGTTATGTACACATCTTTACCTAAAACACGGTTTGCTCATATATCTCCTACCATTTAAATAATAAAAGTGATACACCATTTAAACCACAATTATTTATTGAAAACAATGATGATGACCCCCCAAAAAATGTGGTCGAAACATGTAGCAAAATATCCTGGTTTTGCAATGATAAAGAATTGTGGTTTAAGACATAGTTTCAAACCTTACGCGAGTTCGACTGTCGAGCACTGGTATACAATAAAATCAGACAATTTATTGTAGAATTTTTTTTAATGTTTTTCAATAAGTTACTCCATCTGTATTCAAATTACATAGCTACTGCTAAAAATACTTTTATAGTTCACTGTATTAATAAAGTTTTTGGAAGATTATCAAACACATTTCTTATTTCGTATAGAAGATGTTTACTAACTACTGTTTTACGAACACTTCACATTTTCTTGCCAATAGTTCAGGATATTAGTTTATCTAATCAAAAACACCTTAGATGTGAAAAAAAAAGGTGCAGCCAAAAAAGGATTGAGTGTGTGACTCAATGAATAAAATAAAGGAATGAAATCAAACTTGGCAGTCAAACTGGTAGCTACACTTATATCATTGATAAGAATTTAACTATATATATTCATCTTTTTTTTCGTAACTGTTAAGGAACATAAGCCTTATATAAGCCTATTTAGCTCAGTACACAATGTTTACTTCGTATGTATGCATCAATAACAATAGAAATTATGAAATCTCTCCTATAGTTAGTACACAATATTTATGTATCTATAAATGAAGACAAGGCCTCCAAGGTGTTTATTATAGTGTTTGAAAAGAGAGTGTACTTTATTATACTGTTAATACCCTTATTAAAGTTTATGAACTCTTTGATACTGTATGTGCGTCTGTTTCCAATATTTTACTTTGAATCACAATGCCGTGCTATCTTCCCTGGGGATTTTATAATCACATATTCCGTCGCTGCTGCTTTTATCCACCCACGTAGCTCATAGAAACACGAAGGACGTCAAATATTTTGTTGAATTAATCTCTACATAACGACAATATCATGCTGTCATAATACAGTATCAGAAAGTATCGTTCAAGCTGACCTGTGTTGAGTTGGCTACGAAGTTATAGGCTAATTTTGCCCAATTATGGACTAAAACTGCCCAGTTTTGGATGATCAATCATCCAGGACACGACCGAAGTCGAAAAATACTTATAAAAAAAGTACAAGTTATCTAAGGAAAACAACTTCGCGCTGTACATTGTATTTGTTATTTTATAATATCTTCTTCTAACTGTGCACACACAAAAATCCTCTTAACAATAACTGTAACAGATTATTCGACAATGAAGATTTTTTTGGGGAAGATAAGATTAA
>NW_013667186.1:250029-254168 GCF_000517525.1 Limulus polyphemus
CTCAAAAACCCCTACTGAAGTAGGCCACCACATGTCGTTTTCGCCCACTTTCTTAGACAACACTCCTCCAATTCCGACATTACTAGCATCACAATCCAGTATGTATGGCAGTGGGGGATCTGGAAGCTTTAAAAGTGGATCAGAAGCTAATTTTTCTTTCAATGTATCGAAACCCGAATTTTAGCGTTGTAAGTCCGCTGACATACCGCTGTGCCACTGGGGGGCGTTGTTTTTAGGATTAAAAGGACTAACATTGAAATCAGAAATATAACATTAGCACAAAGCGAAAATTTAAGGCTTTTAGCTCCTCTACACATTCTACGGTTATATCAAATTTAAGTCCTTCTTAATAACACGATTTACCATTTCTAACTCTCCAAAATACGTTTTTACGACAATATTTGTTAGTCTTCACATTCACACTAATAATTGCTTCGAAGTCTGTACTAAGTTTTACGTGTGTGTGTGTGTGTTGGCTCTATGACAGTTCTCAAGAGCACGCTGAAAAATATCGATCACGCTGGTTACACTTAACTGTGCTTTCATATCTTTAATGAATGTACACATCACGAGAGGAATAACATCCAGACAAACAGATGCATTATCAGTCTTTAAACACACGAGAACCAAGAGAAAAAATATTGAATTTAAATATTTTTATCTCCGCTTGTACTGATATTACTTCATTATATGCACGACATTAAATTAGACCGTGAAAAGTGTAGATAAAACTGTCACCTTTGACATCCATATTTCAGTATTTGATTTGTTACGGGGAAAAATGAAAATGCACTTAAACTATCTAACACTAATTTTAATAGTACTTATCCAATAACCCTCAGTTTCTTCATCTTGCGATTGCATACCCACTTCACCAGTTATTTTCTCAAACATTTGTCGACAAGCACTTGCAAACACCACCCAATCGGTGTTATTTGATATTGGAGGAAAGATAAAAACACAAGGCAATGGCTAGAACTGAGAAACTTTAACGGCTTTGTGAATCAAGTGTTTTATGCCAAACTTCAGAAAACAAACTACAAGATAAATTTGAAAATATCTACAACAATAAAGATGGTGATAATATACATGATATACAGCACATATAATATATTTTTATGTCACAGTTCACCGTCTTTGTTTCAAGCTTAACCTTAAGCTGACAATTAAAAGTAGTTTTAAACTCAATTAGCATGATCAAGAAGCGCATTAACTTTCCATTGTTCCTAATAACATATACAACATGACCCTTAAACAATGAATATATATATATCTGTTTCCAAACCATTTAAATAAAGAAATACAATAAAACAAATACAATTCAAAAAAGAAACACACACGAAGACAGAATGTTACAATACAAAATTAAGTACACACATTAGCATAAATAAACCCTTTAGCATAGAACCACAAAACCAAAAGCTTTAACACTGAACCCCTACCCCGTTTACAAAAGGATAGTCTAACATTCTATGTGAAACATAAAAATTAAAACATTTTAACAGACATGTAGTTGATACAAAATGACATAAATAAACAGTTTAAACTTGAAAAGAAAACATGTCATTTCTTTAGACTCATGATAAGACAAACCTTTTACATTGTTGGTCAAAACACAAACTGGAACAATGTTTTGCAAGATAGAAAATGCAAGACACAAAGTTCATGTTATGTGACTTAAAGGGGAATGCATCTCATATTCGACACTTTATGCCAAAAATCACACTGTGATGATTATTATGCTGTCAGTGAAGAAGGATAATGTCTTTCATATTCAACAATTTATGCCCCAAATCGTTCAACTGTACATGATCTGCACTAGTTGCATCACTTGTTCTACAATTTGGTTTTACATCAAGAAAGTCATCACCATCGTTAAGGCATTGAATAAACTGCTAACTGGATCACAAGATGGAGACTCCTTCGGCCATGGTTGAGTCTGGCTTTACCCTTACACGCCACTCCTTGGCCAGATTATAATATTTCCATTGCAAGATAATTGGAGGTTTTAGCATACAAGAGAATGGAACGAAAACCACTGGATGATTGGAACAAAATCGCTAGGAGAAGTCCAGATTGAAAATGCAATTCAGTTAGTCAAAAAGGTCAGCCAGTTGTGTAGGTTTAAAGGGTCCACAACCATTACTTTCCCCTAAAACTACTTTTAGAGGCTGAGTAATCAGTGAGACCAGAGACACTTCTTTAGTGTTCACATGTGCATCGTGTGTAATATACCCTTAGATCATTTATACCCTCGTGCTTGTGAACTGCTCAACCTACTGGCCATCCTTGCGTCCCTGCTTGTCCAATACTTAACTAGCTATGCTGCCACTATTAATATTCCCAGAGCAAAGAGCAGGAAAACACTGGCTCCTCCACTCGTATTCTGACACAGATCAGTTAGAACCGTCTTTCATTGTGAACTGAGAACCAAAGGTAAGTCGCCACCTGAAGCGACTACTATTAATCACATTGTGGAATTAACTGTCACTCTTAAAGCACACACACACAAAGATGAAATTATCTCCAGAACAATACATTAACTATTAAGCGACACTTGGATCAAATTAAGTGAAAAATAAATACATTCTTTGGTATGTTCTGATGCAGAATTTTTAAGCTGGAAAAATATGCAGGATTATAACAAATGTAATTAACCTTATAGATCTTTGTTTCTATACTCGCATAGCCTTCTGGTATGTGATGTATAATAATATCGCAGTACTTAAAAACAGTACATACGTATGTATAAAATAGGAAATACAGACAACTGTTAAGAACTGTCACTTGTCTTTTGTTCTACAATTAGAGTAAAATTTGTAAATATTTATAACTGTTTCCATTAAGGAGAAGGAGTGTGTTATTAAAATCGTGTAATCGAGAGTAATTCAAACCATTGTACGAAAATATATATATATATATATATTGTACGAATACCTACCCTACCTAACAATAAAGTTGCCTACTAAGAAAGACGTGTATACATTGTATTAACAACAGAATTATTAAATTACGGGTTTTAAATAGCATAACATGGAAGATTGCTGGTAACTGGTGATGGTTGTAAAGTACAGATCCAGGAGAAACTACCCTACCTAACAATAAAGTTGCCTACTAAGAAAGACGTGTATACATTGTATCGAAACCCGGTTTCTAGCGTTGTAAGCACACAGACATACCGTTGTGCCACTGGGAGCTATATAATAGGACTCAGTGTGTGTGTGTGTGTGTGTCACATAACTCCTCCTAAACCGCTGGTCGCACTGACTTTTAACGACTCGTTCCCGTTCCCGAAGTGTGCACAAAGATGAAATTTGTCACCCCACCCCTTGGAGAACCAGGGGATTTCCTGAAAACCTATTCTCATAAACTGTTGAACTCACCAACTTCTAAATGGTGCCAAGCGAATTGTCTTGGCTTCGAAGTTTGCACAAAGGTAAAAAACCTTTCACCCAATCCCTAGGGAATTCGGGTATTTCGCAAAATACTCTTTTACGGGGATTCCCCGAAAGCGCACCCCTAAGTTGGTATTACTTTACATTAAAACACGTAAATAGATAGGCCTACTAATTACTGTTCGTAACTTGGTTAAATAAATTAAACTTGCATTATAGCAGCAACCATCGTTAACCCGAAAAAGTACAAAACGGTAGTTCAAGCATTAAATTTGCATCTATAAATGTGGGTCATAGGCCTATGAGTTCGCTAGTATATAATATTTTTTAAACTATCAATATGTAATGCTATCCTGTTTCATTTTTCTGACACAAATTAAAATTTTTGAGCTGTTTGTTTTCAGTGTAAAGCTACACAATGAGCTATAGGCCCCGATTTTTAACGTTTTAAGTCTGTAAACTTACAGCTGACCCCACGGGAGATGACTTCTTTGTTCTTTAGAGCACTTTGGAACACTTTCATTAACCACCCCCGAAAAAATGTACGTTAGTGTAACCTATATAATGTGTAAAATTTAGTATATTCTAATCCATTATAGTGAATGGCACACGACGAGACACACATTCAGTATGTAATGCTTTTGAATACAAGAAGGGAAATAACGCATCTATAACGACAAAGAATATCAAAGAAGTTTATGGAAATGTTTTGAACGTTCGTAAGTGTCAACGATGGTTCAGTAA
>NW_013667186.1:254232-257175 GCF_000517525.1 Limulus polyphemus
CAGTAAATTTCATTCAGGTGACTTTTGCCTTAAAAACTGTGATAGCAGGGGCCGACATGTTGGAATTGATATTGATGATCTGAAGACGCTTGTTGAGTCTAATCCAAGAAAACACATTCGTGAAATGGCCCTCGACTTGCATGTCTCTCATGAAACAATAAGTAAACATCTAAGGAATATGGGAACTTCCGACCCCAAAACCTGAACTCCATCCGCAGAAAGTAATGCTTTGCATTTGGTGGGACCTCAAAGGAGTAATTCATTTCGAACTCCTCAATCCACAGAAAACTATCAATGCAGAGATCTATAGTCAGCTACAGGAACGTTTAATTCAATTCCTTCACTCTTCAATCGGAATAGTGTTCTTCATCTCCACGAGAATGCACGTCCACATGTGGCACGTTTGCTGCAATAGAAGATTATGGAGTTGGGTTGGCAAGTTCTTCCCCACCCACCATATTCTCCAGATATGGCACCAGCAGATTACCATCTTTCTTATTCGCTGCAACACCATCTTAATGGGAAAACTTATGCAAATGTGGAAGGACTTCGACATGTTTTTTCGTTTCAAAGCCAAGTGATTTCTTTAATCAGGGCATTGACATGGAAAAGCATTATCGATAAGAATGGAGACTATTTCATTAAATAAATGTTTTGTTTCGATATATAAGTTGTTCGTGTTTTTATCATCTAAAAAAAAAGCGACATTAATTACTTGACGATCTAATATTTCAGAAAATACAGGTGTCATCTATTTTTGTGCGATATGAGACAACTTTTTTACCCCTTGGAGTGAATTGTTACTAATAATGTGTGATTTGTTTTTTCAAAATATTGGAAAGGTACAAGCGTTAAGCAAAGCAGTTTTTAAAAATTCGCTACGAAACAATCCTGTTTTGTTTTAATAATAAAATGTATGACAATTGTCTTTTTTTTATATAAAGTATCCGCACGTAAGATGGCAGTGTTATATTATGCGCTGGTAGAGATCTCTACGTTTTTCTAGTTTCTTTTTTTTGAACTGGGCCCGGCATGGCCAGGTGGTTAGGGAGCTCGACTCGCAATTTGAGGGTCACGGGTTCGAATCCCCGTTTCACCAAACATGCTCGCACTTTCAGCCGTGGAGGCGTTATAATGTGACGGTCAATCCCACTATTCGTTGGTAAAGGAGTAGCCTAAGAGTTGGCGGTGGGTGGTGATGACTAGCTGCCTTCCCTCTAGCCTTACACTGCTAAATTAGGGAAGTCTAGCGCAGATAGCCCTCGTGTGACTTTGCAACAAAAACAAATATTTTATGTCAATAAGAATTTAGAGAACAACACTCAATGTTAATGTAAAGGTTAAATTAAACTTTACTCCTGGCTTTTCGTTTGTTTATTTGGAATTAAGCACGAAGCTACACAATGGGCTATCTGTGCTCCGGCCACCACCGGTATCGAAACCCGGTTTCTAGGGTTGTAAGTCCGCAGACATACCGCTATGCCACTGGGGGGGGGGTACTCCTGGCTTAAAACTAGACAGTATTATATCAAATGACTTCCTAGACAATCATTTAAGTAATGTTGTTTATGAATAGCAAATAAAGTAAAATAGGGAGAAATTTCAAAACCCGTATAAAGTAGCATAATCATTCACCTTCTCACATCTTCTAACAAAAGAACTTTTGTCACAACTTCTCTTCTCATTCATTTCACGTAATCTCCGAGGAAAATAACAGTTGCAAAACTAAAATAAAGGAAGCCCTACTACTAAGACGTAAAAAAACTCGGTGTAATTCTCTTGCACTCACCGGTACGTTTTATGTTGATAAGAAGTAAACTTGTCGACACGGCGTAATTTGTCTTTTTCTTCTTTTTCATCTTCCTGTACAGCTGTTTGAAAAGTTGATATAAATACATAGACGAAAGTCATGAAACCATGATCATTTTTATAACACGAGAAAGTCCGGAAATGTAGGGTGTAAAGCAGGCACTGGAGTTTTCACATAAGTTGAAATTATCTGAGACTAATACTGATCATTCTTATAAAAGTTAGTAACTGTGTTTTCGTTGATGTTTTTAGGAAGTTTGTCAAAGTGAAGAAAATATTTTACATGTTTCATTTCTGGACTCAGAATGCTGTTGGATCAAAAATGCCCGTAACAATAACAATTATTTTAATGTCTGTTTTTAATAGGTGGGATGATCTGAATCCAAAGATATATGGGTAGTGTCGTGATAAAGACTTGTGGCGAAGTTTTGATCTGATCTATGTATATAGACGTTTAAGTGATTTTGGTTTCTTTAGAAGTTTATAGAAGAGTGTTGTTTGTTAAGTGTTTCTAGAAAAATCTGAGCTCGTTGTGGATCGGTAACGGCCTATAAATACGTCGTCAACATATCGTAGCCAATAGGAGAGTGCGGTCTTTAGACTTTGAGTATCTTGTTAAATGGAAATCATAAGTAAATTACAAGCATAGAGACAAATATGCCATCGATCTTATCATAGTTTGCGTTGTTGAATTGTAAATTGGTCAAACAGTTTTTACATTACAACAGATAATTGATAGAAATTTATTTAAATGCTACTTTGCAATCTTATTTCATTTTTGTCACAATACCCTAATAATTAATTTCAATTAGTAATTTAATAAATGGAACTGTTTAAGTTCAGAGGTAGACAAACTTCTAAATGGATTATCAATAAGTATTTAGTGTTTATGCTGTACTGGAATGGTATCCCATGTTGCTATTTTATTCTTAAAAGAAAAGATAGTATCTAAAGCTGAATTTATCTTTCATTGTATATATGTAAGTTACAAACATTATAGGCTTAGGATACTCTAAAAATACTCTAAACTAGGGATTCTCAACTTTTCCTCCATCATTAACCCCCTCGGCTTGATGTATTTCTCCATTTACCCCCTTACGTCCATACAAAAAATTCATAGCCATCATAAAGGAA
>NW_013667186.1:257185-265764 GCF_000517525.1 Limulus polyphemus
ACACACTCACACATTTTACAAAATGAAATTTAATTGAATTATTATTCAGTAATCAGGTACATCAATTATTTACCCCCTGCCATGTAATGTTTTACCCCCAAGGGGTAAATTTACCCCTGGTTGAGAATCACTGCTCTAAACCATATTTAAATTTGTTTGATTAAAAATTCCACACGAGTCACTATGAATTCAAATAGATTAACACCATCTAATGCACAGGTTATAGTAAAAAACAACAACAAAAAACCTAGAGCACCAGGAAGAACGTGAACTAAAAACACAGTGCTGGTTTAATTGATAGAAAATTTGTAAGATAAATATATTTTGTATCAGGATCTTTTTGGAAAATTTAGAAATTATCAATGACAATCAATAGCCTCACCCCTTTATCAATGATTCTGTTTTCTCCTTGTAAACATTCTTCACTGTAAAATAACTTATGACAGTAGAAAGTTTGTATAATTGTTCATTAATTGTTTTATCACTATGAACTATTTGATTTGAAATTTAAGCATTTTCTTTTTACAGCTACTCTAAGAGGGTGATTTGGACAAAACCTAGATTGTAACTGGTGTGTTAAAAGTGGAAGAATGATACATAAACTTTCAAAATGCATATGGGATAGGTTTATTATTTACTAGAATATACCATACTCTTCGAGTGAATAGTGAAAAAAGTGTAGTCCAGAAATCTCCAGTCTTAGTTTACAACGTATAACAAGTAATTTTTCTTGACCATTTGACAAGGTAGTGTTGATATTTTTTATTCTATCTATTTTGTGAAATATTGTTTTAAAAACGTCTTCACACACATCATTGTTACTCTGATTCGAAACATTACCAAACATATTGTTGAGCATCCATGTTTTATGCAAATTAAAATTCGATTTGTCATTACGAAGTAATTTGTTTCACCATTAACACAAGAGATGTAAAATACATAGAGCCCAACAGTTTGTTGTGAGGATCAATGTGACCACATAAATATACTTGTTTTTTTTATTAAAAACTTTTTTCATACAAAGATCTGAGTTTCTTCTATTCTTTTAAGAAATTATCAACTAAAAATGTTCACCAAAAAGGCAAAAGATTGTGTCGTTCCTAAGATTCTCCTTGTAAATAAATTCTCCCTTTTTGTCTGGTATATTCATCTTGAATCTTGTTCCTAGAATTATACAATCAATAAAATCACGATACTCACTAATGTTTTCATAGCTTGTAAAATAGAAACAACGGGAGTTTCCTGGTAAGCTGAATAAACTGAATTTTTTACTAGTTCGTTGTAGATGTATTAGTTTGTTTGTTTTTTTTAATTTCGCACAAAGCTACACGAGGGCTATCTGCGCTAGCCGTCCCTAATTTAGCAGTGTAAGACTAGAGGGGAAGGCAGCTAATCATCACCACCCACCGCCAACTCTTGGGCTACTCTTTTACCAACGAATAGTGGGATTGACCGTCACATTATAACGCCCCCACGGCTGAAAGGGCGAGCATAATTGGTGGGACGGGGATTCGAACCTGCGACCCTCAGATTACGAGTGGAGTGCCCTAACCACCTGGCCATGCCGGGCCAGATGTATTTGTTGAGTCAAATTACTCTTTTCAGATCTAAGTTTTACTAAATGCTCAGAAAGCAATAAACAGCTGTCTTACTACTGAATATACAGTTAAGTTTGTGTAACCATTTTACTCCTGGCTTTCTACATTCTTGACTTGAAAATGTTCTGAAGAAATCGCAAACATTTTGTATTAATGAAACCTTAAATGGTAAAATTTGGTCACTAAATTTATTTATTTATTTTTGCTGTTTTTTTAAAATGAATATTTGCTTGATCTTTTTGTAGTATCGCAGACAAAAGGCCGCTAAGTAGCTGTTATTTTCGCTGTTCAAAGAAAAGAGTGGCCTTCTTTTTTTAGAGAAAACAAATAAGTTGAGACACCTGTCATTTAATACAAATAGTCAGAAAAGTGAACACTTTTATGAGTTAATATAATAGTAACAATTTTTAATGTACATTTATGAAACGTTGGTTAACATTAATAAATATTCTTATACAACTATGCCGTATTAATCACAGTTTTATCTGCCAACAATATACATTAGAGGAAAGCTATGTCTCACAATATAGATTAGAGGTAAGCTATGTCTCACAATATAGATTAGAGAAAAGCTATGTCTCACAATATAGATTAGAGGAAAGCTATGTCTCACAATTTAGATTAGAGGTAAGCTATGTCTCACAATATAGATTAGAGAAAAGCTATGTCTCACAATATAGATTAGAGGAAAGCTATGTCTCACAATATAGATTAGAGGAAAGCTATGTCTCACAATATAAATTAGAGAAAAGTTATGTCTCACAATATAGATTAGAGGAAAGCTATGTCTCACAATATAGATTAGAGAAAAGCTATGTCTCACAATATAGATTAGAGGAAAGCTATGTCTCACAATATAAATTAGAGAAAGTTATATCTCACAATATAGATTAGAGGAAAGCTATGTCTCACAATATAGATTAGAGAAAAGCTATGTCTCACAATGCAGATTAGAGGAAAGCTATGTCTCTCTAAAATGACTGTTCCGTGTCGGTGATAATACCTTTCAAAACATGAAGGAATGACTTGCATGCAACTATTATGTTTTGTTATTTTTATACATATAGAATTTGCTTTATTAACTCACTAGATGAGTGGTTTGAACGTACAGTTGTGTTCTTAAGAAATAATCGATAAAGTTGTGTAATTTTTTTACTAAGAATCCCTGTCACTAACAGCTATAATGAAGGAGAATTGAAAAATACTTCACTTAGATAGAAGTATTGGGATTAAATGTCAGCCTGTGGTGAATGACTTTAAGAATGGCATTCAACTGGCTTTGTGTAACATATTTATGTTCTGCGATAGAGATAGCCTGTGATAGCCTGTGGTGAATGACTTTGAGAATGGCATTCAACTGGCTTTGTGTAACATATTTATGTTCTGTGATAGAATTCAATCTGTTTAAGAACTCTATTGTTCGTGTAAAGATATTGAATGAAAGTAAGTAACACGGGCAATTTTCCGCTTTTAATAGTAAATAAACCTACTCTGGCATCATACGATCCATCTTTTAGACTTAAAAACAATTCTGTTCTCTTAAGAAAAATATACGTGCTTCTTTAATTTTGTTTTGAAATATTTATTGCGAAATCTGTTTTGTTACAGAATGTGTATATTTTCTGATCATGTGTGTACTTTGTTGTGGTTTAATTGCGGTTTAAACGGCATATCACTTTCATCATATAAATGGCATAAGATATATAAGTAAGCCAATTAACAATGTATTTGTTTTAGGTAAATATGTGTAAATAACAACTGTTATGGTGTGAACACCATTTCTAAGCCAGTGAAGCATGATTATAATTCAAATTCGATGACAAAACCTTGTCGAAACGTTGTACATTTGCTGTTATGTTAAACTTATATTAAAGTTTTTCTTCATTACCCACTCAAGCCGTCTCCAGCCATTATTATGATTATAATTCGCTCTACTTGTCAAAAGACATTAATTAGTATTAGGCTACTACATTTTTTAACACTGCATTATTTATATAAGTCTCTTAGGGACTTTCATGATTTAGAAGAGTGTATAATAATAGTGTGTCATTCAAACTATGTTCACCGTGTTCACTGTCGGCCTGAAGAGCTCTAGATTGAGGGAAACGCTTGAAAATCCCTGAAGGACAAGATGAAGAACATAGTGTTTAATAATATGATATGCCTCATACTAATGGGTTCTGACAAATATAATTAATTATGTTCATACTTTGCCATCTTGGAAAAGGCGTTCACACTATAATAATTGTTGTTGTAACAAATGGCTTATGTAAACAGTCTTCCGATCACTACTAGGGAAAGCAGTTACTTCAATTCAAAATAAAAATTTTGCTCCAGGGGACAAAAAAAAGCATATGCTAAGAAATTAGCTTAAATATTCCCAAATTTCACAATATTAACCACTGTGTTTATTGTATCCTAGCCTGCCTGAAGAGCTCTGGATTGAGCAAAACGCGTCGTCGGCAATGGATATGGCGAATATATTGTTGTTGGAATAATGTCATTATACTCTTTCCTAATTCTTGAAGATTCCTAAGGGACTAGTTAAAGAATGTAGTGCTTGAAAATATAATAGGCCTAATAGTAATGTCTTATGAGAAGTATAATTATTTGTGTATTTTATCTTAATACAGTTTTCTTTAATCTATAATATAGCAGTGAAATTTCTTTGTATGGGAAATATATATATTGATAATTTTCCATCAGTTTACTTGCACTAAATAAAAGGTAATTATGAAGACAAGAATAAAAATTTGCATATATATATATAAGAAATTAACATTTATTGTAGTATAAGAACATTTATTCGTTTACAATTATTATAATATTTTTATGTGAAAGAACAAATACGTTCTTTAAAAAAAAAACCTATTTGTTTGTACTCTGTGTACACACCACTGGATAGAACCCTTAAAGGTTCTGTGTAAAACTAAGAGTGTGGGCCATTTTAAGCCCTCAGACACCCATTCTTTCGTATAAACATTTGATAAATTGAAAGTAGAACGTAAAAATTACAATTACGTTACAGTGTGAAAAAATTATGCATAATTATGTTTTTTATTGGTGAAACAGAATAATTTGAACACTAAAATCAATAACTTAAAGTGAAATGTATATTGTATTAATCATTGAATGAAAAGGCATGTCTAAATAAAGTCAGTATGTTACCTAAAATTAAAAATTATATTGTATAAGTCTGTCAATAAAAAACAGGCGTGGTCAAATGAAGTCAGTTCATTTATTAAAGATCTTGCTGGCAACATCCTCTAAGACAAACTAAACATCCCGTCTTGAAATAAGTGTATGAATTAACGGTAACATTGTGATTTTTCACCAGAGTTTCAAAAATACTCCGATGGTATATACCCTCTCACCCTGTGACCCTGCGGGAAGTTTGAGGACTTATAACGCTAGAAATCGGTTTTCGATACCCGCGGTGGACAGCACACAGATATCCATTGTGTAACTTTGTGCTTAACAACAAATAATTGGTCGCTGATATAAAACTTGTAAAAATAAATGGGATTTTTTTTTCCTGTTTTTGTAAGATACAGTTTTAACATGACCAAAGAGCATGACCATATATATATATGGATAGAACAGCATTATTAATACGGAAGCATTGTTCAGATTTTTTTTTTATTTCAGAATTTCGCGGAAAGCTAGACAACCCTCTCTAATTTCAACTAACAGACTTAGAGGGAAAGAAGACAGTTAACAGCATTCATCGCCACCTCTTGGCCTGCTTTTATCTTACAGCGGGTGTTGACCATCACTGTTATAGCACACCCACGGCCCCAGTGTGTGAAGCGCTATTTTGTGGGTGTGCTGACGGGACACGAACCCTGAAATAAAACTTAAGATTTACAGTAGCTGAGCATTTATTAGTTCGAAAAACAAATGGTAACACTAGCAATATGTTAATATAGGAAGGGATTTATTTAACAACGTTTCGAGCCTGAACCCTTCATCAGGTGATATTTACACAGTCGCTAACGAAGGTAAATTAGAATAACAGTTAAAAGATAAAATTAATGTACTCGTGTACTGGCAAGTTCTTCATTAATGTTATCGTTTAAATATTATGATAATTTACTTTCGTTAGCGACTGTGTAACCATCGCGTGATGAAAGGTTTAGGCTTGAAATGTTGTTAAATAAATCCCTTCATACATTAACACCTTTCTAATGTTACCATTGTTCAAATCTCTAACTATTTCGTGTTCGATGGTTTTTGTAAATATTAGCACTTAATACCCTTTATAGTATATCGTACATGGTAAGCCTCCCACACAGCATATATATATTATGTATATAATATTTAGATTATTTCAAAAAATCGCATCCCTATTCCAAATATTCAGATAATTTGTAAGTCTTAGCCATAAAAAATGTAGTGTATATGGTTTACTTCAAAGATCTATATCGCTGCCAACCTCTTCATGCTGGTATACCCTTGAGGTACAAACCTACGCATATTTTGCAATGTTGCCAATCGTACAAAAGACCTAGAAGAGCTCCGCGTTCTGGGAAAATAGGGTGAACAAAAGAGAGGTTGTCAAAACTAAGCAGATTTGTTTCAGATAGAAAAAAAAGCTACAGTTTTTCACACTGTAGACCTGTCAAGTTTTTCTGAAAGGCTATTTTCTACTATAACTGGATACACAGGTTAGTGAATCCATTAAACGTCTGAGTTTCAGGTGTTTGAGCATATCATATTTAAAACTGCTTTCACTGAAAAGGGTCGAATATTTCACACAAAAAAATAGCCATGAAAAAAAAGTAAGTAAAATATTTTGAATATAGCATAACTGTGTGACCTTTCACATTTAAGTCAAGTCGTTGCAGTGGAGTTGCTCATGTACGACTTCAAACGACATTTTGCACTGTTAGCAAAGTACTCAGAGTTGATACTAAGTTGTTTTTTTATAAGGAGCATATATAGTCAGTATATTATCCAATATCTGATTTTGAATAACGACTCAAAAGGGCGACCAGGGATGCAGCTTACTTTATATAAATTGACAGTCAGCAAAAAATACGGCACAGTTGTATGTAGTTGTCACACTATATAGAACCAAGCCCTTGAGATTACCAAAACAATAAAAACTGCATATCATTCACTTAATATACTTAAGAATACAATGTGATTTATTTACCCGACTGCATGTTATCCTAATATAACAAGATTAGTAAAAAATTCTTAATTTCTAAAGTCAAAAAAGTACAGAAACAATTTGAATCAAAATGCAAAGATTCTACAACTAGGAATTCTAAAGAAAGTAAACAAACGAGGATTGAAATATTCTCTACATTATTAACTCAAGCTACAAATCTCTATTTTGACTCCATGTCTACAGTACTTATCAATTTAGTGGTTTGGTATCTTAGCGATGGTTCCTTGCCTTGTTTTGGGGCTTGTCGGGTAGAGAAACAAATGAAAGTTAGTGGCAATAATCTTTTAAAGTAAAACTCTCTGTCATTGTTGATTTTTTTTATCTTGCGTATTTGTATTATTCCTATTGAGTACCTTGGCCATGCCTACATATAGAGTCTATCTACTCTGTGATACGAACAAACGTCTATTGCTGTGAAAAACATGAAAGCATGCCAAAATGTTGAGAATATGTTTGTAACCGATTTTTGTTTATCCATATATTAATTTTTTTTTAAAGTGAAAAAAACAAAACAACAACTGAAAGCAAAATTAAAAGTAACTAATTTAACTGATTGGGAATGGTTGGTTGGTTGTTCCATCTTTTATGGCGCAAAGCACTAGGGCTACCTGCGCCAAACAACCATTACTAAAACTGAAGGAAAAATAAAAGGGCAAAAGTAAAATACAGTAAAAAGGTACATAGGATAAACAAACCAAAAACAGAACATTGGCCATAAATGAGGTTAAAAAATCAGAGTGAATTCAAAAGATTAGGAATGTGTCTTAGAATAATAAAAAAAAGTGAAATTTCGGTCACAAAAAGAGGTCGGAGATGCTAAATGTTTTTTGGTGGGTGGGTGGGTGGTTGGGGGAATGGCAGTTGTTTCCTTAAAATATGAGATAGTGCAACAATTTCTTTAACATATACGTAATGAGGATGTAGTTATAAATGTATTGAAAATCATTATCATTTTCTCTTAGCTCATAAGACAGATTTGTTATTCTAAGTTAAAAACTTTATTTTTGGGTATCTGCGCTCGTGTTCATAGCAGGGAATCGAACCCCAAACTTTAGCATTGTAAGACAGTAAACTTACCGCTGACCACCACATGGACCAGAGATTTATACAAATGGTTTCGTTAACTTAGGAGCTTTGTACACTGGCAATCTTTTTAAGCAAAATGTACACCTTGTTGAAACAGAAAGCACAAATAATGAAAAAACAATTGAGCACAAATACTCAAGTCAAATTAATTTTCATAGTAAGATTGAAAAAATACTATAATTCTATGTATCCTTTACCTTGAACGTGTTAGTTTGTTGTTGTTTTTTTAATTTTGCAAAGCTACACGAAGGCTATCTGCACTAGCCGTCCCTAATTTAGCAGTGTAAGACTAGAAGGAAGGCAGCTAGTCATCACCACCCACCGCCAACTCTTGGGCTACTCTTTTACCAACGAATAGTGGGATTGACCGTCACATTTTAACGCCCCACGGCTGAAAGGGCGAGCACGTTTGGTG
Source organism: Limulus polyphemus (assembly GCF_000517525.1). Taxonomy (NCBI): domain Eukaryota; kingdom Metazoa; phylum Arthropoda; class Merostomata; order Xiphosura; family Limulidae; genus Limulus; species Limulus polyphemus. Next base: position 265,461 of record NW_013667186.1, read on the forward strand.
TGACGGGGATTCGAACCCGCAGATTACGAGTCGAGTGCCCTAACCACTTGGCCATGCCGGGCCAATAGAACATGTTAGTATCTGAAAATAAAACTATGTGTGAGCTGCGCAGAAGGTATGCTAAAATCCATGATACCCAATTAGAAAAACATATTTTGACTGAAATGTCTATGTATCAGAAGCCTAAGCTACAAAATCTATATTTGAAATACGCGTTTCATGTCTTAAAAGATATACAACTATTGAAACAGTGAGTTGCAGGTTTTAGAATCAAACACAGAAGAAATAAATAGCACCATTTTTG
>NW_013667186.1:265774-270300 GCF_000517525.1 Limulus polyphemus
CAATAAGTTATATGGACAACATTTATTTTAGGTTTAAGAAACCCAGACCAAACAGAGCTCGAATCAGATCATCCTCCAGTATTAAGAGTATCATACATATATAAAGTTAAAGTGGTGTCGTTTCACAATATACATACTACTATGGTTATCCCAAGATAGTAGTACTACTATCTAAAGTAATTAATTCTTTGACTGACGGGAACAAGCACCGTCTTTGTTTTAGTCCTTAAACTTGCTAGCTCGAAATACGTAGGTGAGGTCCGTTCGAAAAATTAATTAAAATGCTCGACATAAAGTTTCTTCAGAACATTACAGCATTATAATATTATTAGAACACTTTTAGTCCGCATGGCGCAAAAAAAACAACAACAACACCAAAACACTAGGATTTAGAGAACACTTTTATCAAATAATCTGATGCTGCAATTATATATATATATGTGTGACGAGATGAAGTTTGTTTGTTTGATGACTGCGATTTTAAGTAGAATTTAATAAATCTTTACCACTTCCTTCTAAGTTGTGATTTCACAAGATAAAACGCTAGTAGTAACTAATGGCACAAAATAACATTTAAAAAATGTTAATTAAACAGTGTGCTGTTTTAAATTAAAACCTGATTCTCCTGTGTGTATTTTGACGAATTAAAATATTAGAAAAATGAGTACTGCTTACTTTTGTTACTTTTAAATACAATCTAACGCTAACTTTCAACAGTTTTTCAGCTTACAAAAATGCTGATTTTCTAACCTACTAATGAGGATTGGTTTATAAATAACGAGTCTAAACCTAACACCACGGCTTAATGAATAATATGATTCAGTATCCATTTTTTTTTGTTAGTTATAATTCAGTATACGCAGAATGTTTGGAAGAGGGGGTTTTAATTTGTGAGATAAAAACTAACACATATTGTGTGAAGCGCAATCAGCAAAAAATGTTAATGCTTCATCAGAAGAATGTATATTATGTAGAAAACGTTAAATTCCATAAGCAGCTGCGCTATAAGCATATAAGATCTTTCTTATATCACAAAAACAGGAGGTTTGGCCGAACCCCCCTCCCCTCCTTGCATACGTACGTGATCCATATATACCTACCAAAAAGTGTAACTCTCTCACACATCATATAATACGATACGTATCATTTTGTTACTAAATGTTGGCTAATGGCTCAAGAATATCTCTAAAACAGTTATATCAAAAGATAAGAAATGAACCTCTAGAGTTCACACTATTACACAAGGAATAGGTGTGTCAAATAGATTTACACCTGATTTTAACGGTGTAACAATTTGTCAACAAAGCAAGTTGTATAAATATGTGCAATTCTAAACCAGTATACAAAATATCACCAACTTGACATTCAAGCAAAATAACATTAGTACAGTAAGTCACTTGCTCCCGAGGGATTTTACAAAGTTTCTTAAGAGCAAAAGCTCCTAGTATAACCACAACTGAAGCTGACGCGTATTGTGTTCTTTGCTAATTCATTAAAAAGCTACTAATATAACCACAACTAAATCTGACGCGTATTGTGTTCTTTGCTAATTTATCCAAAAGCTACTAATATAACCACAAATCTGACGCGTATTGTGTTCTTTGCTAATTCCTGACCCACTTGCGGTTGTTTTCCAATTCCATTAAGTACAGCCGATATACCTGTTTTGGAAATTCTAAATCTACCATCTGAACGCATTTTCATGATTTGTGTGTAAGATTATTTTGTATCAGAAAGGGTTGTTACATACCACTCACAAAAGTGATCAGTTTTTGGTGGCATCACACTACCTACAAAACTAAACAATGATAAAATGTAGTTCTGATATATTCCGTTCCACCGCGACTTTACGTTAGCAGCGGCTGTCACGTGACTTGCTGATGTGTATATTCAAAATTTTAATTCTCAACCTTCTGTATACTGTTCTCGACTTCTTCGTGTTGATTTTGTATTAAAATTGTTGGGCTCATGGTTCATGAAATTTACAATTGACTAAAATTTAAAAAACAAATTCTAATTTCTATTGTCATTTGCTTAATTTATCCCACATTTTCTGTCGGTTACTGTCCTTTTCTTTTAAAGTAGAGCTTGTTAACGTCATCTAGGTGCAGGTTTTAACTTAAAACAACAAGCTAATGTATCGTTTTAAATATGTTATTTAACATGCAGCTCTAGAAACTGGGCTATCATCGTACACATAAAGGCAACGAATTCATCCTTCGGCAGTGAGACATGCAAACACATAGGTGCGTAATAGTCAAACGTATCTTCTAATTATTGAACGTACGAATCATATTATATGGACTGGTATTTCACACAATACTATCTTATCACTATTAAGCGTACAATTTAGCAGAGATAGAACTATTATCAGCTGATACAGATAACGTACTATTTCCAGATGCAACCAGCATCTCTACAGTAAAACGTTATTGGCAAACGTGTCGTGACGTCACTGCACGTGAATGTCATGCGCGGCCTTGAGCTCTCGATCAAAGGCTGAAATAGGCATCGTTTAGTAGTGGAAATGGACCGCTATGTTACAAAAGCGTGTTTTGGCCACTCTTCAGTTTAGTAGAAGTATATACCATAGGTATAGAAATGTACATTTGTATGATATTTTTGTAAAAGAAAACATTTCAATCTGTAATATATATTTACACAAGGCGGTGATCACGTGGAAGGGATCTCCAAAGTGGAAAAAGGTAAGGGAACCTGCAATTTTAAGCGCAGCTGTCTCCATCTCTTGATATATTCAACTCAGACAGTTTAAAAGTGTGAAAATACACATTCAAACTTAGGAGATTTTTTCTTGTAATGAAGATTATTCTATAGTAGGCTGAAAGTAAAAACATTTTAAAGATAAACTGTGTGTGTGACGTCACGTGAAATATTGACCACTTTTAAACTGACTGAAAAGACAAATAGATAAAAAGAAACTAATTGGTCTAGACGAATTAGCAAAGAACACAATACGCGTCAGATTTGTGGTTATATTAGTAGCTTTTGGATACTGACCTTTGTGTTTTTTTTAATTCTCACCTGTTACAAGACGTCGCACTTTGTTGGCTTATTGCAGGTCTATTTCTGGATGGTCTTTTACCCCAAGGGCAAAAGCCATCCACGTGCTATAGATAACAGAACGCAACATACTCAAGAAGACTCTCTGTCTAGAAAAGCGCCATAAGTCACATTTACAAAAGTTGCTTTACTACATATCCTTTCAATTATCACATACCTGAAGCTGCTTGTGAATGAAAAGGGCATTCTTGCTATTCAATACGAAGACATACTATAGATTTCTGAATAATTGAACTGCTGAAACGGGAGCTGGGAAAATGTTATTCTCGTACAACAGATGGATTGTAGAAAGCAAGCAAGGAAGATTGTTGTGGTGGACACGAAAATTTTACGATGGAGCCTTTTTCAGTAGAAATTACGCTGCATGGTAATTGTCAAGATTCACTGCTGTTAGATAGAATACGACTGGACGTTCCGACATGGACTATAACAACGTGGCGAGGCTCCGAAATTGTTTTAATGTAACGTACTCAACCTCTGTACAATTTACTTTTCATTTAAAAAAGAAAATGTACATTTTAAGTTGTATTTTTTTTTTTACTTCTGAGTTTGTCATTGTCTGTAATAATGATTTAAACACATAAGGGGGATTGTAATCCTTCCACGAATAAATATATTACTTAATATAATTTCGACTTTTTGATGGCCGAATAATATCTTGTTAGTTACACCTTACATTCTTTGTTGGTCTTGATGCAAAGCGGGGGTATCTAACTTGACATATTTCTACAACATTTGGTATACAAAAACGTCCACAAGCACCTTTTTTTATGGTTTTAATGGAAGTTGGCTTCTGACTTTTGTGCGACTTGGATATTCGCATTTCGTTTATAAACACTCCACACATTTATCTTGAATACTTTATATATATATCCGTTGTGCCTTCAATGCACGAAAAATATCAATAAAATGTGGGTACATCAAGTACTTAGAAGTCAGATGAGGTTGACCAAACTTTAAGATCAACACAACATACAAATCTGGCAGAAAACGAAAAATCGACTAAAAAATGACACAGAAAAATATATCGCTATAAACAACAGTCTTTTTTCTTCTTTAATGTAGTATTTTTTCAACTTTTTAATAAAAGACTTGAATGCTACAAAATGCAAGGGCAAACGTCTGTCCATTTCATAGGAACGTGGTCGATTAAACTTATCAAAACAAACAAGGTGAAACAATCGCCAAATTAAAATTGTTTTCCTGACGAGTTTGTAAATAACATTTCGGTTAAAAGTTTTTCATCAGTTTTTCAGTGGGAACAGAATGAAGAGATGGGTTTAATAACCAGTTAAAATGACGAATAAGAAAAAGAACATGTTACTCAAAAACACATCCTTAAGCTAAGATACAACAACGAAAGGTGTGAGAAGTATATATAACACAGAATATTACCGTATTTTTCGGTGTATAAGACGCACTTTTTTACCCCAAAATTTGATGTC
>NW_013667186.1:271214-275140 GCF_000517525.1 Limulus polyphemus
AGGTCATTAAAGTAAATAAAGAAGTGTAGAACATTAATAAAGGCAAAAAAAATACAAACAATTCAAAAATGAAAACGTGCATCAAATAATATTGTCCAGCGAGATAGAACAAAATAAGAAATGATAATTATGATATAAGTTCTAAATTAATATTGTAACAAAGCAGTTAATATCATTCATTCATCCCAAGGGGGGGTCAATAATGGCTAATTTAAATATCAAACGTTTTCCAAGCACTTTCTTTATGTTATAGTGGAGAGGGTAAATTTGAGTTCAAATATAGAACATTCGGGGGTGAAGTATGAAGCGTTATTGACACCCATAGGTGTCCATTGCTTAAGAATACGTTCTCGTGTCACGTGTTCTTTTTTCTTCTTTGTAATTTTAGCTGGTTATTATGGCCTATCTATCTCTTTTAAAAGCCATTTTGTCCTCACTGCAAACTTATTTAAATATGACAACCATTTTACTTTGTTTGTATTTCTGTATTTTATACATTTCTCGCCTACGCAGTTCTTTTATTACCTCATCACTGACTGATATCATCCCTATTTCTCATGTGCATTTGAGTGAAACATTCTTTTCACTAACAGCGGACTATTCCTTTGTAGGTTGAATTAGTTTTTTTTTTACTACGCATTTTGTACACAATATCTAGCCCTGTTCCTAGTTGTCACCTACAACAAAATAATATTTTGAACTTTCCAAACCAGATGAGTTTATAAGAAAATATGTTTGTTTACTGCCGAGTATTACATCACTATTAGCTAAATACGGAAGGACAGCTAACTATAATGTTCCTACATTGCTCTCACACAGATCAAAATGACTCTAATATTTCAGACGTTATAACTTATATAAGGTGTTCAACTACGCAATTTGCTTGTTAAAAATGCCATAATAGAATCTTTTTAAAACATATAGATTATTGTATAGTTAATTAATCATTTGTTTTATTCATAGTTAAGCGCAAAGATACATAATGCGCTATCTGTCCTGTGTCCATTGCAGGGATTGGATCCAGAATTTTAGGGTTATAAACCCTCAAGCTTACTTTTGAGCCACCGTGGGAGCATAATAAATAGTAAAAATAATAATTTGAAAGGTTATGTAAGGATGGGTTCTGCCGACTAACGTTGTCATGTTTGCATGTCGCAACTTCGTTATGGATTTTCAGAAACCCAAAACTTATATCATTATTCTTATTAAAAGTTTCTGTAATTGTTCAGCTTCGTATACTTCTGTTGTGCATGCTGAAAAAATATTGTATTCTAGTATTGCTATCACACGTTCACTGTGTTTAAAAGTTCATCATACTTTCTGTTCTTAAGTGTAAATAAAATGAAAATGTTTAAAAAATTAGATTTCTGTCTATAAAAATCAGTAGGTCCAATGGTTACCTGTATGATGCATTTCAGTTTTTATGATAGCAATATTCGATTAAAGCACAGTAGAACTAGAAGAAAAATAAGTTTAAAGTATAAGATTTTGTCGTGACAGGTAAACAAAATATGCACATCTATTTTCTATTTATTTTTTGATTAACTGTATGTTATAAATCTCCATATTAAACGTGTTTATTTTCACCGTTTCGTCCTGCATGTTTGAATGATAATATGCAAATTTCTCTAATGCAAAGAACTGCTGTTACAATATATATATATAGATGATAATAAAAGGGCGTGTCTGTGGGTCTGTATATCTGTGTGTGTGTGTGTGTGTGTGACCGCCATAACTCCAAGAGAAAAGAACCTGGAAACCTGAAATTTTGCACCCATACTGAGTGGACCCTGAGGGTGTGCACCTGAGTATTATTACTTATTTACGTACGTGAGAGCATGCGCGTGCGCATCTTTTTCAATGAAGCAAGCTAGCGAAGAAAACACACAGAAAAGAAGTGTGACTGCCATTGGGGAAAAACCTAGACATTTGAAATTTTGCACCTATGCTGTGGGTGTGCACCTGGGTATTATTTATCTTGTCCACGTGCGTGCGCGTGCGCATCTTTTTAATGAGGCAAACTAGCAAACAAATACATAAAAAGGAGTGTGTCCTAAGTAAGAGATGAGACTGCCAAAAAAATTTTTTTTTTCATTTTGTGGTTTAGGACTTCCATAATTTACAGTCCTCCAGATAGTTCTGAAAAAAAGTTACTGAATTAAATGCACAGAATCAACAAAAATAAGATTATTAAGTCATGTACCATTTTATGTTACAGTGTTCCAGGGTACAATTTGTTGTATATATGTATATATGTGAGTGTGTACATAGAAAGCCAGATAGATAGATATTGATTACCAAGGTATTAGATATATCATGTCCAAACCTGCCGGCAGTATACAATAATTCTACACTTTTTTTGTATACCTGTATACATCTTTGTAACGAGAGAAGGTTTATTCATTTCCAATGTAACTCTGTTATTCTTCAGACTACTCGATGACTCGTCTAAACAGACCAATGATACTGAATCGTACTCAATTTTGTGTTTAGAAAATAACCACGCCTTTACTTAACTAATCAAAATAGAATTCGATATGTCTTTACTTTTCCCATCATCTTAAATGAAACTAAAAATCTACACTCGTTTATCATTTCTATAGTTTACTGTTCTAAACATGGTGTTGTTCCATTAGCACAGTGTTCTGAAGTTTGGTGGTTTTCTGTTAGCACAGTGTTCTAAGGCTTGGTGTTTTTCCGTTAGCAAAGTGTTTTAAACATTGTGGTTTTCCATTAGCAAAGTGTTCTAAACATGGTGTTTTTCCGTTAGCAAAGTGTTTTAAACATTGTGGTTTTCCATTAGCAAAGTTTTCTAAACATGGTGGTTTTCCATTAGCATAGTGCTCTAAACATGGTAGTTTCTCCTTAGCACAGTGTTCTAAAGCTTGGTGGTTTTCCTTTAGCAAAGTGTTTTAAACATGGTGGTTTTCCGTTAGCATAGTGCTCTAAACATGGTGGTTTTCCATTAGCACAGTGTTCTAAACTTGGTTTTCCGTTAGCACAGTGTTCTAATGTGTCTTAACAGGAATTTGTTCTGAAGACAACTCGATGAGTTTGTCCTTTCTTAACTGGTTATTTTTCTGTTTCATCCATCAACACAGAACTTTTACAAAAAACTTAATTGAAAGTATTCTATTACTACTCTGTTGCATATTTTCCACTCTTCTTCCCTCCCTCCCAAACATCACAGCGTGAATGACAATTCAAACAGTGACTTCAGTCTGTTACTAATAACGTTCCGAAGTTTAATCAAACGGTGTATTTGAAGAAAGCTGCTCGAGGCCAAAATGTGCTATTATTTGATTAATTAACAAAAGACGAAAAAATACCTAATGAAAAACACCTTTCAATACTTCAGTGCAGCAGATTACTAACCCATTATCGCAGCTTACACTTTCCATTGTAACATGTATTTTCCATTAGTTTAGGAATGAAGATAATATAGTACTTAAAATGTCAATATTATAAGTTTTTCATTCCTCAATTTTGGTTTGGATATAGAGGTTCTTACAAGTGACCGTTTTTTGTTTAGACAAAACGAGGTATTTGTCCCCTATTTTATGCATTTATCGATAGTACTTCATATAAAAGAACATAAAAATGTATGTCTGACACACATTAACGCATATTTAGACACAGAAGTTAAAACAGTTACAAAGTTAGTTATTTTTAGCGTAAATCTACACAACGGATTATCTACACTCTGTCGAACCGTGGATTTTAGTAAACTTATTACTAACCCACCATGGGTACTGCTACGTTAAATCTGACTAAAATAACTTCCAGTAACAGATTTTATAAACCATATCCAGTTTCTAGCACCTCCTCACTCAACACAATTTCACATCGTCTTAGGCCCGGCATGGCCAGGTGGGTAGGGCGCTCGAATTGCAATCTAAGGGCCGCTGGTTCGCATCCACGTCCCA
>NW_013667187.1:0-4540 GCF_000517525.1 Limulus polyphemus
GAACAATACTAAGGAAGGGGCAGTGTTACGACATCGAGGAGACATGACTAGTATCACGCCACGTCATTCTCGAACCTTCACGTCTTTTCCTTAAATCTCGTGATCCTTCTAGATATAGTGTAGTCTTGTATATATAAGACCGGCGACGGGGAGGTAATGAGTAATTGAATGTATGCGGACAAAATATTGTTGGCCACGTGAGACGTGAATTATAGCGTTTGATTATAGAGCGACTGTTGAAATTAAGTGTATCGGTAAAGTTGTATTCGGAAAGAATAAACCAGTTTATTTAAGAAGGGACTTGTGTCGCTAAAGTTTCGTTGGAACGAATTTACGGAAGATTAATTAACGAACGAACGAAGACGTAACACTATATAGTTTTGGTAGGTCATTTTTACGCAAAGTCTGTTTTGTAAAATTAATAAATTCATTTTGGGAACATTTATTTTTATTCTATATTTTTGACAATATTCTACAATATTATTTAATTGTGGTTGAAGATTTGTAGCTGTTAAAGATGGAATGGGGCACTTTTCCAGACAGCATGCCCCCTAGTGGCACAGCGGTATGTCTGCGGACTTACAACGCTAAAATCCGGGTTTCGATACCCATGGTGGACAGAGCACAGATAGCCCATTGTGTAGCTTTGTGCTTAATTACAAACAAACAAACAAACCAGACAGCAACATCGTCTGGGAATTGTGATGAAAACCCTAAGTTTGGGTCTTTCAGGGGCATATTGCTCACATACATGATAAATAAAATAGGGCTAACTATTCTTCCTTGGGGGACGTCAGCCTTTGGAGTAATGATTCCGAGAAAGTTTCCCTAACATTTATTTTACATATTCCATTTGGATAGCCAGCAAATAATTCCGCGCGAGGGTTCCATTTCTGTCATACAGAACCTTAGACTGTCGAGAAAACATACGACAGTGCAATCATTTGTACTGAAACTATCTATTATGGTTTCTGTTAATCTGACCAAGTGACGAGTTATCTGTCTAAATTTTCTAAACCCATTTTGGATTTCTGGTAATTTTGAGGTAACTCTACATGTTTCGACGTTACAACATCCTGAGGATGACGTTGTAACGTCGAAACATGTACGTAGAGTCGTCAACTTTTTGAAGGCCTAAATAAAATGTTTTTAATTGTCTACCAGTTTAACGTTGAATATTATTTATGATTTTAGCTTTCTTATAGTTGAAATTTTCGGTTTCTATTGATTTGTTTGTATGTGGGGGGCGGGGGTAAGATTGAAGATACACTATACAGGAAAATGATCACTGTCAATATTCTGTCCTACTTGAAAAATTATAAATTTTCGACTCATATTTTACGAACACAGGCATAGATCCAGTATATCACTGGTACCATGTGTGTATGAGATACGTGTCAGGGTGGCATCATTTAATAATACTGTATTTGTATCTAGCAAATATTTGTATAATGTTCTTCCATTTGGATTTGTTGAGTTACAATTAAATATTATATGTTTACTATTGAAGTCTCCAGTTATAATGTTATTTGAGCTATGATTATTTATATAACATAAAAGGTTGCTATCTAGATTTTTATTCGGTGAGCAGTTTAAGCCTGCTACCGTTACAGTGATTGGATTTTCAGTTGATATATCGATGACAATACATTCATTTGTGGAAGTTATTTGCACTTCTTTCACAATCACATCTGATTTGTATAGTAGTAGAATTCCTCTATTATGGTCGTTATTATTTATTCTATCATTTCTTATTAATGAATAATCTTTAATTCTAAATCTATGACTAGCATATAAACATGTTTCGCTTGTAACAAAAGTTTCTAGTTATACTATTTTGGTAATATATTCAATCTCGTGTTTCTTGGAAGCAAGTACACCTTGGATGTTGACCTGTAAAACAGTGAATTTATTTAATTAGAGAGGCTGTAAATGGTGATCTAATTCGTGGAAGATGTAATTGGATCTTTTGTGTTATTAATTTTATTAATAAGTCTGTGCAGCTGTTTGTTTGTGTAGATTTTGATAATTCAGCCATGAATTCAGTAACTATGCACTTTAAGACTTCTATGAACGAACTGTTACGATAGCGGAAGTCACGTGACGCTGGTAACACGTAATGAGCTTCTAGAACGTTCATGTCCCTTCCTGAAGTCTCGAGTGTTTACTAGATATGCGGTATTCTTGTATATAAGCCGCCAAGAAGTGACGGCAACAATGTGTAATTGAATGGCAGACAGAGATAGATACGGACAGTTGAGTCAAGCGCGTGAGTCATTCGTTGTGAATTATAGCGTTTGTTATAGCGTGACTGTGGAAATTAAGTGTATTGCAAAGTTGTATTCAGAAAGAATAAACTAGTTTTATTTAAGAAAGGACTTGTGTCGCTAAAGTTTCATCGGAAAGAAATTATACGGGAAATTAACTAACGACCAGAGACGTAACAGTACTCTCTGTTTTCTGTTCATTACTTTGTACGGTTATTTTTTCTGTTTCGCTTAGTTTTGTGGGTTTTTCGTGTTCAACAGTTTTTTGCATTGCTTGTGTTGTGTAGTTATATGTTTGTTAATCTTTTTGTTGTGTTATTATGTTTTTCACTGCTGTTGCGTAAGTTGTTTTTTTTTAATTTGTCAAATCTTCGTTAGTAAAAACCGAAGAAAAAGCAAAATTTAATAACCCAGTCATCTCATAATCATTAGATACTAGCCTTCTTTTATCATCCCTCAAGGGTTCTACCCCCATCCTAACATTTTGTTTACTCTTAATGAATTTAAAGAAATCCTTACTGTTAATTTTCACATTTTCAGCCAACCTTTTCTCATATATCCTTTTTCATGTTATAATTTCCTGTTTCATCAACTTTCTTGATCTTCTATAACCATTTCCACAAGGGTCACAGTTCAAAGGTCATGTCATCGCGTTGGTTGATTCGCATACAAAATTTTATTGAACTACTATTTTATAAATTTATGTCAGTAAGTTTGGTATCAACCTATAGATTATAATCCAAATTTTAGTATTATACAATATTTAATTTCTTAATTTAAAAGTAAATATTAAAAAATACACCTAAACATCGATTTTTATGTGTCATCACGTGGTATGTTGAATGCAGCACTGGTTCATATTTGATTTTTGTGATGTCAAAATGCAAAGTCTATAGTCTTGCACGCATTAGGAATCCAAATTACCTATATTGACAATCTAGAATATAAAATAAGAACCTCCTATATTTTCTATTTGCTGAGATATCGCTCATGTACTGAATCAAACACAGTGGCCCCGCTAACCTCTTTCCAGTTTTGGAAACACTCCTTTTTATACACTTACTTCTGTCTATGACATGTGAATAATCAATCGAAAGCTCAGAATGTCCCCATAGTGGTGGCTTTCTTAGCCATTTTCTAGTATTACGATGTCATCTCTTTATTTCTTACTATCACATCACACGATGCATGAAAGAACATCCCGATCCAAAATGCTGTAACTGTGGCGAGAAACATACGGCAAATTACAAGGGATGCCAGAAACACAAAATTATTAAAACACGCATCTACGAAATCAAAAACCCCAACTCACAAAAGCAAATCCCAATGCAGGTACCACAAACAAACCAGAGAAAATCGTCACTAGCAGCACTAAGCAGTATTCTATATCTTGAACAGTTGACAAACGGAAACGAGATGACTGCATTAATTCTAAACTGGTTAAGAAAAATTGGGAAGTTTAAAAAACGATAAGGCTCCTGAGCAAGATAATATTTCCTAAGATTTTTGAAGGAGGTTAAAGACTGGATATGTGAGACACTTACTACTATTTGTCTTCACTTCTTGAATAGTGGGTACATACCAGAGGATTGAAAATTAGCTAATGTAATTCCTATTTTCAAGGGAGTTGATACAAATTATCCCAGTAATTATAGACCCATTAGTCTCACATCATTTGTTTGAAAAGTTTTGGAAAGTCTGTTAAAAGATGCTTTACAAAGTTATTTAACAAAATTTAGAATCTTATTGGATAGTGAACATGGTTTCATTAAGGGAAAATCTTGCCTTATACATATTTTGACATTCTTTGAAAATATTAATGCTTATGTAGATGAAAGTAAGGGTGTAGATTTGATTTTCAGAAAGCATTTGACAAGGTACTACATAAAAGGCTTGTAAAACATTATCTATATAGGTGTGGGGGATAAATTAGCAAATTGGATAGAAGAGTAGCTGGATGGAAGAAAGCAGAGGGTTGTTACAAATGGAGTTCAGTCAAACTGGGTTAATGTAACAAGTGTGGTACCTCAAGGCGCAGTCTTTGCTCTTTTTGATTTGCATCAGTGACATAGATGAAGGAATAGTCAATAAATTATTCAAATTTGCAGATGATATTAAGGTCTTGTGTGTTGCTAGCTGTGAAGAGGATGCTGCTGATTTAAAAAAATATTTAGATAATTTAGTAAGTTGGGCAAATAAACGGCAGATGAGTTTTAATTATAATAAATGCAAGATAATGCATGTGGGTTATCATAATTTCAATTATAAGTATA
>NW_013667187.1:5540-15458 GCF_000517525.1 Limulus polyphemus
AAGGCGCAGGCTTAGGACCTTTGCTCTTTTTGATTTGCATCAGTGACATAGATGAAGGAATAGTCAATAAATTATTCAAATTTGCAGATGATATTAAGGTCTTGTGTGTTGCTAGCTGTGAAGAGGATTCTGCTGATTTAAAAAAAATATTTAGATCATTTAGTGAGTGGGGCAAATAAACGGCAGATGCAAGATAATGCATGTGGGTTATCATAATTTCAATTATAAGTATAATTTGGATGGGAATAACATTAACAGTTTTATGAAAGAAAGGAGTCTTGGAGTAATACTCGATCAGTCTCTAAAGCCATCCAATCAGTGTGCTGTTGTTAGTGGTAGGATAAATAGGATTTTAGGTTGTATCTACAAAAATATTGAATACAAGTCTAAAGAGGTTATAATTTCATAGTACAGATCACTAGTTAGGCCATATTTGGAAGATTGTGTTCAGTCTTGGGCTCATTACCTTAAGAAAGACATTGAATTTTTAAAAAGGGTTCAGAGAAGGGTTACTAGAATGGTGCCTTGGATGGAGGGATTGTCATACGAGGAGAGGCCTGAAATCTCTCAAATTGTTTACTCTTGAAAAAAAAAAAGAGTTAGGGGATCTGATTGAGGTGTTTAAGGTTGTAAAGGGAATTGATAGTATTGATACATCATCGTTTTTCATATTTAATAGTGAGAAGAGTAGGCCTCTACATTGTCTTTTCCTTACTTAAATTCGCGTTTTGGACAACCAGTGTTACTAGAAAACGATATTTAATCAATTTTCAGCATTTCTCTAGAAGTTGAAGTTAAGAAGAAGAGTATCTATTTATCTATTTCAGTCTGAGAAATCACTACGTTTTATACTTAAAAACTGTAATGTCACCTTTACCAGGGTGACTTGCATTACTCAAATGACTGTTGGTTATTCCCTTTAGAAAATAATGTAATATCTTAGGTGAATAACACAGAGCAGTGTGTAGCTAGAGTGAAAGGAACTTGAGGAGTTTCTTGACCATTGTGTTATACAAAAACCTGCACATACACCTCAATACTACAAAGCCAAATAGTCCTTTTGTGTATAACTTTGAAGAAAACATATATGATTAAAAGCTAATTTTCAAAACTTCATCATCAATACGAAATTCATTTTTAGTTGTTTTTTATCGCTGGATGTGAAAAAAGGAAACGAAAAGATAAACAGGATAACAAACTCTTGGGCTACTCTTTTACCAGTGAATAATAAGATTGACCATCACATTATAATGCTCCCACAGTCGAAAGGGCAAGCATGTTTGGTGACGAGTATTCGAGTTGAGTGCTCTATCCACCAGACCATGCCAGGCTTGACAAACAAAGAAAACTTAACCTGAGGCAGAAAGAAAATGTTGTATTTCAAATACCTTTTATTAGTCTTAGGGGGGCCCCAGTGGTACAGCGGTATGTCTGCGGACTTACAACGCTAGAATCCGAGTTTCGATACCCGTGGTGGGAAGAACACAGATAGCCCATTGTGTTGCTTTGTGCTTAACTTCAAACAAACAAACAATAGTCTTAGGGTTAATATTATTATTAAGAATGCTATGAGGGAATTGGGTTTACCTATACGTGTGATAAAAAAGCATGGACATTCGCTTGAATCACATTTAGTGTACTCAGCATTTTAAACCCTGCGATCATTGTCAGCTGTATCACATGTAATTTAGCACTAATGAAGTAATGTGCGGAGAATGATGTATTTACAATATCTTTTGTAACGAAAAATGTAGTGGAGAAACTGATAGACCTGTAAAAGAGCGTTGCATATCCATGCTATGGTGATGGGTGAGGTTGATAGAAGTGCAACACATTTTATTAATGAGCATGGTATACTTAAATCTAGTCACCCTTTTATTATTAAAATAGAAAGAAAATGCCTCGGTTTCCCGGACAGGAAGTACAAGAAGTTCTTTACTATTAGATCTGAAAATACTTCAGTCAACGTGGATAGAAGGTTGCTCCTTTAAAATGTGGATTTATGTATATATGAACTTCTTAACACATACTTTGTTTCTTTTCTAATAATGTGCTGTTTTAACTAATTTACTGTTTACATGTGCATACTTATTAGACTTGAATGTCCACATGAGTCATCTTTTTAAATTAATGTTTATTTATTATGCTTATATTCTTGTCACACATTTACTATTGTTACTTTATCATTGTTGATAACGTGTTTGCATGGAAGAGGTTATACATAAGAAAACATTATTTTTATTTTAAATTACATCAGTTGTATTGTCCTGTGTTCAGTAGGGTTTGGTTTGTTCTGAATTTTTCTCAAAGCTACACGAGAGCTATCTGCACTACTCATCCCTAATTTAGTTGTCATAGACTAGTCGACATCACCCACCAGCAACTCTTGGGCTACTCTTTACCAACGAATAGTGAGATTGACCATCACTTATAACGCCCCCATATATAAAAGGGCGAGCATGTTTGATGACGGGGATTCGATCTCGTGACCCTCATATTACGAGTCGAGCGTCATAACCACCAGGCCTGTTTAATATGGTAGCTACCTCTTGATAAAGCCATTAGGTGAAACGGTGAGGAATTAAATAATTGTCACTGAATATTGGCTGTTTTTCTTCATAAAAATAGGCAAATTCTTTCTGCATCTTCATAATTGTTAAACACAGAAAAATTAGGAGCTTTTCGTTGTCATTTATATTACTGAAATGTCACTTAACATTTCTACTACAAGATGTTTTCAATGAACAATGAATTAAAGTGTTTATGAATTTCTAACTAAATCTCAGATAAAGACTATTATTTTACAGATAAGACCTTTACTAATTGAATTTAAAACAAAATGTACAGATGTAACTCTTTAGCATGTTTTTGGTTGGTGCAGTTAAAACTCAATATATTATTTTTAAAACAAAACACTCTTATCTTGCCATTTAATCATTAAACTGAGTCAATTATTAACTCCATAATATTTTTGTTTGTTTGTTTCTGCAGAACAAAGCCATATTGGGCTATTTGTTGTGTCCATCGCGGGGAATCGAGCACCGTAATTTTGCATTGTAAGTCTGTAAACTTACAGCTGACCTACCAGGGGTCCAGTCTTTTTTGTTACTTAAAAAAGCAGCATTTCTTTTTGTGTTTCACACAACAACCAGACGATAATGGGAATGCTTGTGTGCAAGAATTAGCAGCCACATTAGTCTGCTGTGGGGGAGTTTGTGTGATAATTATAGTGGAGACATGTTGAATTTGTACATCCATAGATGCGAGAGAAATATTTACTGAGACAGAAGTACGTGAATTGAGACAGAAGTACGTGAGATATGTTGAATTTGTACATCCATAGATGCGAGTGAAATATTTATTGAGACAGAAGTACGTGAGATATGTTGAATTTGTACATCCATAGATGCGAGAGAAATATTTATTGAGACAGAAGTACGTGTATATAATTAGTCTGGAGAAATTGCACATAATATATATGACAGTCCCTAAATGTCTTTTCTATGGAAAAATTATGCAGTGTGTTCTAGCTTCTTTATTAAAGGGTTTATATTTCTCGTTTTGCATATTTTTGTTTTCAAGAGTATTTTGTTGTAATAACTGTGTGACATGTAAGCATTTTCAGAGGCAAGTGAAAGTTAACACACTCCTCGACGAGTTTAAAGTCTATTGGTTTTAAGTTCAAAATAATTATCAACTTGAGGACAAGCTTGGAGAAGGGAAGAGAGGAAAGTGTGGTATATGAATATATCATTCATTAGTTTCTATCTTTTTGTAATATTATTGTATTTATTTTCAGTTTATCATTTATTCTGTATATGTTCAGGTTTCACATAAAATGTGGTAAAAAATTCATTAAGTTTATTTAATTCTAGCAGCCTTTGTTATTCTTGAGTAGATAATTTCTGTTCTACTCGTGAGAGTTATTGCTGTAATGCTGCATGTTATGTAAGAATGTCTACAGCAGTGTTATTCAATGGTATTTTTAGTGATATTTCAAGGTCACAGCCTCACCTACGTTTGAATGCAAACGAACAGTCAGTTACGTAACGCTAGTCACTAGGGGTAAATACATTTCTTATGAAGAAAATATATCAGTCTAGTACATGGTTTCAACTTGAGCAAGTGAAGATAGACGATCCAGTAAAAGCAACTGTTGCGTGTCAATAAAGGAAATTAATTCAGTTTTACTTGGGTATTCCACACTAATACAATATACTTTGAAAATACGTTTATACCAGAAATATTTAAAAAAATCGTCATTTTGGTGATAAAAGTGATTACCTTTAATCGAAATTTAAAAAACAAAATTATCTTTATACCTTTTTTCACGTCTGGCATTTTTATTCATAATAAACTTTTATTTTTCTATCTAGTCAGTTGAATACTTGGTTGTTTTGATAAACTGAATATTTTATCATTAGGTTCTTTTAAAAAGTTATAAAATTTTGTGCCATATGTACAGTTATTCCTGTATAATTAGCACGTTCTTATTCGTGAACATGAAACTATCATCAAAGCGAAAAAAAGTTTTGTTACTTTTACGGAAGCTTAACAATTCTGTTAAGTACACATATGAATTTATGTCGTCTATGTTTGTTTGTAATTAAGCACAAAACTACTATCTATGCTCTGCCCATCACGGGTATCGAAACCCGGATTCTAATGTTGTAAGTCCGCAGACATACCGCTGTGCCACAGGTGGGCTGTCGTCTATGATTCCGGAAGAAGTGTATATTGTTTTTGAAATTTTAAGTGTTCCAAAGACATTTAATCGAATGAATCACATAAAAACCTTTTTTTTTTCATGCACAATCTAACTTTAATTACAACTTATAAAATTAATCATTATGATGGCAGTGAAATACTGCCAAAACAAGTAATCATAAGTTGTAAGCAATGTTTGATTGTGCTTTAAAAACGTTATTTTTATGTTTTATTGAACTTATGCACAAGTTTGCTACTACATGAATTTCAATTTCCAAGATTTTATTCATCAAAATAGTAATACTGTGCTGATTCAATATAGAATTACCATATTAAATGAATGAAATCACTTTCTTTCATATCAGCTTAGCTAAACCTTTTTGACTAAATCTAACTTAATGATATTGATGGAAAAAAATAAACTTAATTTCTGCGTTTTTGCATGTGAGTTAATTTACCACTGTCTGGTTTAGATGGAGACAGAGCTTGGTCAATAGGAATAAATTTCTATACTACAAGAAGACACCTTACACAAATAAATGAACTCAATCCAACTATTTTACAAGCAATGGTCCAGTTTTCTAACCTTGTAACCTGTATGTTCACTACTCTAACCTGCTTTCTAATGCAATATCTACATAATCTAAATAAATAAATGAAATATCGTTCGAATTCACAAGTAAATCTATGATTCTATTCCTGTAGTTCACACAAACAGTTGTTATCACGTAATTCATACCTCGGGGTGGCAACATTTCCTGATACATTACCGATTTCTGCGGAATTTGAACACTGAAATAGGGCATTTAGTACTAAATAGAACAGCGAAAAATATTTTCAAGAGTGTTTTTTTTTTATTTTAGGCATAAATACTCGAAATATTATGATCCTTTGAAAATTGCAATTTCGGCTTACATTTTTTTTTTCCGGTAAAAGTGCAACCTTTTCCTAGTACCGTTGTTTATCGTTATTTTTTTTCTTTTTCCTTTTTTCTTTCATGAAAATACATGCGAATATGATTGAAAATTATTTATGATTTTGTTGTTGTTTTTTGGTATGAATACTTATGTTGACCTTAGAACAAGTACAGAATTCATAATATAATACCTCCTTGGGCTCCTCCTTTAGCTGTTTGCCTTTCCTCCTTTTTTTTCTGTTTCATTTGGCTGATTTTGCTTTTTATTTTCTTCTCACCAGGGAACTCTTCAATTGAGTTTCCCTCCTTTATCATCCCATATCTTTCCAGGATTACTGCATAGCATGGCTATGGTACAATGTTTTCATTTGCATCAAGATTATCATTGATGATATTTGAAAGCACATCTGGAAAACATATACGTGTTGAAAGTTGGCCATTTGCTGCTCTTTTTTTCTCTCTTTTACAATGAAGGCGCTGATTGCCGAACGAATCTCGCTCTCAGATGGTAGGCCCACTAGTGGCACAGCGGTATGTCTGCGGACTTACAACGCTTGTGTAGCTTTGTGCATAATTAAATACAAACAAACAAACATACTCAGATGGTAGATACAATGTAGAGGGATATTTAATTTTCAACTCAAATACTAAGATAGTCACAATGCACGTCTTACAAAAGAACATAGTGCTTCTATAGGTAGCTTTTGTTATTATACTTCTTATCTCAATTTATGCTCATTGTTTTCATTTATATATTTATTTGTATTACATCTGTTTTACAAAAACGGATGGTGCTCCTACTGGCAGATAGTGTTACCAACACATTTAATGTACAGTATTATATGATTATAGTTTTCACCCTTACATGTAATTTGCATGGCATACTTTTGCATTTCCTGACATTTTATACGTAAAACACTTGTCAATAATTCAATTAGTTTTCATTTCTAAATTATTGTACTGTATGATATCTATTCGTCCTGGAAAGGATGCTTATTTAAATCTCTAAATAATACACAATAATTTAATTGTTTCATGTTTGACTTTATAAGTTGCTTTGTTTCACTAAAGTTTAGTTTTAAAAGATCTATGTAAATAACAATGTCTAACCAGTACTATTCTAGAAAATTATATCCTTACCTTTCTGTAGAATTGTTTCTTGCTAGTTTGGAAATTTAGCATAATGTTAGTAAATAAAAGTACAAGTCTCCATATAGGTACGACATTTTTAATGCATTTAAGTAAAATCACAAACTCTAAATAACAATGTTGACACACATGCTGAAACATTTATTCACACAACTTCAAGTGATAGACAGAGGGCTATGGTCTTAGATCAACTGTTCAGATTTATAGTTAATATTTCATAGTAAACTTGCGAGAAAGATCAAACCATAGATTAATGCTGATGATCATTGTAAGTATTAGAAGTGAGAAATATTTCCATCAGTAGAATCGATATGTGTAATCCTAAATTTCTCTTTCTAGGGATGTGACGGTACTGAAAAGGACCTTTAAATTTCAGTTGTCTAAACAAAGTCATTTTCTTCATTTTAATACTCCTTGTCTTCTCAATCATCTGGAAAAATCCTCATTTAAAAAACATGATGCTAATTTCTCAGTATACCTACATTTCAATGTAATAATATCTGCAGTATATACAAATGTTCGAACCTGTTAGTAATCAAATAGAATACATCACTGTGGACGAAACATAAGAGACATTCTTTGAAGTGGTTCGATCTAGTGTGACCATAAAACGTTTCTTTACTTTAGAAAACTCTACAAAACATATTATGCACTTGAAATTCATAAATGAATTGACTATCTACATTGTGCTGGAAATTTGGACAATATAACTTATCACTCTTTCGCTTATAGTCTTCCACTACATCATATTATTAGGGAGAACCTTTCGACTTTGGAAAATTCTAAGGAACACATACATTTAACAGATTTCTAATCCTGGTAGCAACATCCTGTGATAGTAATTGAAAATACCCAGTGAATCTGTTATTCCACTGATTGTTTTTACATAATTTTAGCATAACGATATAAAACGTTGTTGATAAAATATTTGATTTTTTGCATATTATTTCATTAGATTTATCATGTAAAATTTCAGTTTGTAGGCTCAGAAAAACTAGCTTTTTGACTATTTTGTATTATAGATACTTACATGATTGTGGAAAGTCTTGTTGTAAAATTAGAGTGTTTCTAAATTTTATCAGTGAGAAGTTAAATTTCTCTTCAGACTATCACAGTATCTAACAATACGAAAATTTGTCAGGATTTGAAAACACAGTCTATTTAAAACAAATATGAAACCAAATTTACCGTCCAGTATATACCAAATGTTCCATTTTACCTAATTTTGATACCCTTCTATTTGGTTATTAATTAACTAATTTTTATTTCTATATATTTTTTATTTTTTGCCATACAGCTACTTATCTTATTTTACACTATGAGAGGCTGGTCTCATGTAAATATCGTATATAAAATATTTTATTTCCTATATAGTTTCATTGGAGTTTATGACGGATAATTAATTACAACATTTTTTACTTGCTTAGTGTCAGGTCCAACAGTTTGTTAGTAATGTATTATTAAATTATCCTGATATTATAAACCCTATTCTGGTGAAAGCAAAATAATCCTAACATTTATTTTGTCGAAGGTTCGTGGATATTTACAACTTGATAAACAAAATAAATTTTATCGTTGATGTTCTTATGAGTGGAAGTGGTGAAAATAAACGAGCGTCTCAACGTTTTACATTCAGGAGTCACCACTTGAATTTATCGGTATTTTATATAGTTCAAAAGCTATTTCATCAGTGTAGAGAAATATGTAATATCAGTTTAAATTCTCAATACATTATTTTGTTCAAGAAATCAGGGACAAATTTCACTTGAATGTTTTAGTGAGACAAATGTTTACAACATGTGTCAAATACTCTGAAAAAGCCTATCAAGAGGCAAGGAGGCAACCATATGTTTATTTACTCATCGATTTAAAACCACCTCTGGTTAAGGACGGAACTATTTCCTGAAGAAAAAATTATAGTATACATACCAAAGTAAGATAAAACTGTTGTTTCGTCATTCAAATACTTATTGGCCATCATTACAGTGGCTTTGATAGATTTATCTGAAGGACAGACCATATGTTATTAAAGAACTGTTATCAAGTGCATACATTTCAGATACAGATCATTGCCAGTGTGACATGCGATATTCATCACATCACGTGGGAAAGTGGAACCACCAAGTATTCCTATTTGTGGAGTGTGGAGACTTTGCTAAGACTGAACTTTACCATTGTTTTTAGAACGGGGAGAGAGATAACCAAGCTGTTTAGAAGTCTCCTCCAAATTCCTTGCTATAATCTGAAATTGTTTGGATGCCCCAGAGTTGATCAACTTCGTAAATCGACTCTACTTTGTTCATTTCAATTGTCATTGTAGTGTTAAAAATTCGATTTTATATCTAAAGGGTTTGTAAATAATTAGTTTTATACACTGTATAACTAAATGCATGTGTAAATAAATAGCTTTTATGTGTTATATTTACAATCTCTTTTTCATATATTCATCATGATACTTGAGTTAAACAGCATCAAGATTTGCTCTGCACATTACCTAAAGTAACATGTAAGTGTTTAAAGGAATAATTACCGGAGATAATAATGATTTGATCACGTGTATTTGTCAATGTGCTTTAAATGTTTAAAAGGGTATCATTCCCATGACAAACATACAAAATCAGAAATTTAGACGATACAAGTCATTATTGAAAGAGTTGACTGTTACAAAAAGCACTAATTCAACTCAACTAATACAAAAAGGCGGGTTTCTACCATTACTCATAGCAACAATACTTTCATTATTTGGTGATTTGACAGAACGTTATTTCAGTAAAGCTGTTGGAATTAAAAACAAAGATGAAACATAAAAAACGAAGAACTGGTACGCACACTTTATCAGCTTAAAACTTATGAAAGACCAGTACATAAAGTATTAAACTCTATAGATAAAGGTGTGAATTCTGTCATACAAAATGCTACATTACCCGTAGATGATAAAGTAAAGATGATAAATCTGCTTCAACAACACCATCAGACCTTTCAATTGTAAGCCTTGAAAACTATTGAAGTTACAATGGAATCGCCGACTCAAAAAAGTTTAGAGATTATTGACAGACGTTCTCAGAAATGTAAAAAGAAAGCTGAAATATTACTAAACCTAATACATTTCAGTGTAGATCTAACTTGGAATAATCAAGGAGAATTAG
>NW_013667187.1:16458-19818 GCF_000517525.1 Limulus polyphemus
CAATTTCTAATTTATCCCATCTCATCATTATATGACTTTCATAATGATGTACTAGTTTATAGATTCACAAATGTAGATAAAAATCAAATGTGACAACAAGATAATTTTGATATGTACGTTATCTTATATGATGAGAATATACTACGATTTATTAAGTCGCAAAAGGCATTTTTTTGGCTACTCATTATATTATATAATTGTTACAGAATTATACTCGGCTTTATTACGTCACACAAAACACTTTAGCTGTACATTATTTTATATTATCACAAAATTACATATCGTGATGATAGTATAAAATTAACGGATATTTAAAGTGTTTTGTAACTTAATATTATCATCACGAAATTATACCCAGCTTTATTAAGTCACACAAGATACTTTTTAGCTGTCCATTATTTTGTACTAGGTAATGAAACCGCCAAAAAAAAACGTTTTAACATACCAGTCTTCTATTCCTATTGTAACTTTCTACATATAAAAATGTACGACAATTTTCACAACACCAAAATGCATGTTTTTAAACCCCAAGACAAAAAAAAAAGAAATAAAAAAAACATTTTTGATATAATTTTAATCCTAACCTCAATATTTGGTATTTTGAAAGTTAAAATAAGATAGAAATTTCACCACTAATAAATAGCGTTTCGTAAATAAACGAAACTTACAATGAACATGGATTTTTTCTTCCAAATTGTACTAATCTTTCTTGACTTTTTCATGTTATCTATCGTCATTTTCTTTCTCTTACGAACCGACATTTTATATCTTGAACTTGAATAAATGATAATGAAGAATAAATTGATTTGTCCCAATTCCACTGTAACACGATCGTTACTGCCTGACGAAGGGCGTCTGCTCGAAACGTCGTACAAAATAAATTTTCCAAAGTTTTAAATTAGACGTGTCAACTTATTCTTTATTATCTTTTATCTAAGATTTTCTTCTCACGTATTAAGGAATTCAAGCCTTTCTACCAATGGTGTGGAAGTAACTTTTAGAACCAACCAGCGAACTAGAAGAACAGATTCGGACCCAAAGTGAATGCCTAGAAGGCACAAGTGAAGAAGAAGAAGAAGAATAACATCTGCGTTTAATGATATTTTTGTGAGAAAAAAGGATCTTTAAATGCAGGACTATTGAAAACAGGCGCCCTTCATTACGTCGGATCCATACAAGCCACTGTTTCCTTCTGTTTGTGTTAGCATTTGTAGGAAAGCTGTGGAACGACAGATTTGTTGTATCGTGCATCATTAGTGCACATCGAAACACAACAGTGATACGATGCCATTTTTTGTTTGCGTTCGTCTTTGCTGTATCGGCTTTCGGTCATTGTGCACAACCTGAGAGGGTCAGGTTTACTCGGACGTCTCTCTCCTTGTTTGCGTTAAGAGTATGTTTTGTTTTGAATTTCGCGAAAAGTTACACGAGAGCTATTTGCGCTAGCCGTCCCTGATTTATCATTGAAAGTCTAGAAGGAAGGCAGCTAGTCACCACCTCCCACAGCCAACTCTTGAGCTATTCTTTTACCAACGAATAGTGGGATTGACCGTCACATTATAACGCTCGCACGGCTGAAACGACGACCATGTTTGATGGGACGGGTATTCAGGTCGAGCGCCCTAACCAACTCGTCATGCCAGGCCTTGCGTTAAGAGCCTTGTTCTCGATTAAGGATGGAGAACATGTGATACTGGACTATTGCTTAAGACACGTGCAGCTCTTATAATGTTTGTCTTTAACAGTTTTATTTTCATATTAAGCACACCACTAGAAATAAAGACATAGACTACAAAATTGTTCAATTATGACCTGAGCTACTCTGAATAATTCTGTAGGCTTTCTAGTTGATTTTACTATTAAAGTTACAAATAGTGTGTAGTTATAAGTTAAAAAAACGAAAGCAATATAAATGCATCAGGAATGCTAGTAGAGGTTTAATTGGATCTCCCCCCCCCCCGCCATTCTTAAAACGCCCTAGATCGCCCCTTATTGAGTAACAGTTCCTCAATATGGATCTTCTCTAACAACGTTTAACATAATTTGAAACATTTATGAATCATATGTTTGAAAAATGTATTACAAAAATACTCCATTTAGCTTATACTGCTATTTTAATAAACATCAGTATTGTTCGTCAAATGTATTACTTTTTTGCGCATGTTTTGAAAAATAACTTTATCTCCAACAATGAAACTTGTAGTAAACTATTTCACACATGATGTAAGCCTATAGTCGAAACTAGTTGTTATTTAAATATTTTATTGTTGAGGTCTTTAGGGTGATAATGTTTATTATCTTTACATTGAAAAATCAGTTTTAAAATGCCACAGAGAAATATGTATATTTTCATCAACAAAAATTCAGTAGTTTCAGTAATCTCGTGGAAAAACACGCGGAACTCTATTAATCGGATTGTCTTTAGGTTGTTTGGTTTGGTTTGAATTTCGCGCAAAGCTACACGAGGGCTATCTGCGCTAGCCGTCCCTAATTTAGCAGTGAAAGACCAGAGGGAAGGCAGCTAGTCATCATCACCCACCGTCAACTCTTTTACCAACGAATAGTAGGATAAATCGTATCCATGATGACGCCCCACGGCTGAAAGGTCGAGCATGTTTGGTTGGACGGGTATTTCCACCCGCGATCCTCAGATTGCGAGTTAAGCGCCATAACCACTGGTCATGCCGAGCCTTTTATGTTTTTACAGATTTTGTACTACTTTTCATGTATGATATATTTTTATGTATAACAGTTTAGGTTGAACAAAATAACTTATTCCTCAATTATGCACAGTATTTCCTCTAGCTTTTCATATACTTTCGCCACAAATTGTCAAGACAATTTTATAAGCTAATTTTAAGTATTTAAACAATTTTAACTCAAAAATACTTGTTGGTTTTTAGAATATTTCTACCTATCCCAAAAATAACGTTATTTTTACTAACAACTTATCACCCACTGAAAATATATTATCCATTTTTGTTATTTTCAAACGTTTCTATTAATGTACATTGTTTGGAGATGGTTTTGTCATGATCAACTTTAGGTAGTTCACCTAGACACAAGGATATATATATATTGTTACGTCTCCAGTTGTTAATTGATTTTCCGTAAATTCGTTCCCACGAAACTTTAGCGACACAAGTCCTTTCTTAATAAAACTGGTTTATTCTTTCCGAATATAACTTTACCGATACACTCAACTTCAACAATCGCGCTAAACAAACGCTATAACAACGAACTTCAACAATACTTTCTGACTGCAGTTCAATTACTCACTACCTACACACACATTGTCCCGTCACGTTGTGATCGTCTTATATATATACTAGACTAACATATATCTAGTAAATGCTAGGG
>NW_013667187.1:20522-22078 GCF_000517525.1 Limulus polyphemus
GAGGTTCGATCAAGAAAAATGTCACTGAATTATAAGAATCATCGTGCAGTTCAGGAAACACGGCAAGAAAACAACCGAGCAGCGTCCGGGTCGTCCTGGTCCATCGGAGAGGACAAAAAGGGCTGTCAAGAGGAGCATCGAAATGGATCCCAGATTAACGACTGCAGAAGTGGCCAAAGTTAGTGGGATGAGCCCGAAATCTGTTCAACGGATTCTCCACAGATTGTGTTATCGTTGCAGAGCAGCTAGACGGAAGCTCTTATTAAGACCTGCCAACATAGTCAGAAGAAAGAAGTGGGCAAGTGATATGATATGGGTCTGGAGAATGCCTAACCAAGAGTTTTGGCTCAACAGATTGCAGCCAAATGTGAAGCATCGTGGTTTCAGCATGATGGTTTGGGGAGATGTTTGGGTTGGTGGGAGATCGAGCTTAGTGGAGAAACAACCAAAAAAACAACTTCGAAGAGCGATCTACTGCAAGTTTTGAAGCAAGAGTGGGCGAAAATTCCACAATCTAAAATTGACGAGATGATTCTCACGATGCCCCAAAGGACCAACGAACTCCACGAAGCGAAAGGAAGGTCTACTAGATATTAACTAGATTATAAATACATCACGTGACCACGCTGTGTACACACATACTTACATGCAGCACGAAGCAAAGAAATCGCAAAACTAGAAATTACTTAAGGCTTAGTAACAAAGGTATCTTGTTAATGTTTGGTTGTTTGTTTAAAATTATGATGTTTTACTTTTTAATAGATATACTATGGTTTTATTGAGTTGCTACGTTTGTAAACATGAGCCTTTAAACATTTTTTCATCAAATAAAATTATGTTATATCAAACAAGTTTACTGTTTAGTGAGTATGGGAGGCGTTTGCAAAATCTTCAGACGATTTGTTTATCCTATTCATATAATGAACATAAGTAAATTAGACTGTCTAACTAGCTACTTAATTCTTTGTAAATGTAATCCTGACATAATTAGGATTACCATACGTCCCGGTTTAGCAACGTTGTCCCGACCGGTTTGAAATTCTTTCCCGGTTCTAATCACAGTTTACTAAAAATTAATTTGTCCTGTTTGAAAATATAAGATTGTCTCGTATACATTAATATAAGAACTTTGATGATTATCAGATAGCATATTTAATGTAATTAGGCTGAAATTATACTTGTAAAGACTGGCAAGTTCTAAGCTTTGCATTACACCACGTGCATTTGTTTATGTTTGAATCAACACAAATGGTAATGGCGCCTGCCCGTGCATGCCAGCTCTGCTGTCAGCCAATAGCGATGTCCAATCCATTTATATAGATCAGTGGTCACAGCGCATGTGACTTTTGCCCATTGGTCCCGGTTTGAACTCTGAAAATTATGGTAAGCCTAGACATAATCAAACTAAGCAGTACGTGGTGCTACCTATAAATATAATACTGTTACGACAGCAGAAGTCACGTGACGCTGGTAACACGTCATGAGAATGTCCAAGGATCTTGACTTTTCCTGACAACTCTAGTCTTTTCTAGGAGCCCTCTTTTTTTTTTTTTTTT
>NW_013667187.1:22969-31744 GCF_000517525.1 Limulus polyphemus
GTGGTACTTAGTGGATATTAACGATTCATCTGCCATGTGAGAAATGTCCATACAACTTGAGAGTAAAAGTCTTTTCTTGACCAAAAATGTGCTTTGAGCAAATACACAAATGGCCATTTACAGAATAGGTCAATTGTTTAGACCGTAAGCACATACCCGTTTTGTCTTTCTTTTTTTTTTTTGTTTGTGCAGGTTGTAGAGGGCGCGGTGTAGCAATCAATTAAGCAAGTACCACTACTCGCTCAGCTCCAGTGACCACTCCATATACTGGAGATCTGAGCCTTCTTTCGTTGCCAAAGCTCAACATTTTTTGGACGTTCCTTTGGGGTCATTATCTTCTTAAATATTATGAAATTCTGCCCAATCAGCTTCTTTTCAGAGGGTATAACATGATGGACTAATAAACTGTGGCATTTATGCTGATCCATGATTCCATAAATTTTGTAAAGATGGCCAACATTATTTGCAGATATTGGACACCATACAGCCTTCTGCATATCTGACTGTTGTCACAAGACACTCTTCTTGCAACTTCTCATTGACTCTGGCAGACATATACAAGGTGATTAGAACCACCATGTTCAATTTTAAACTCATCTGTCCAAAGCTTGTTTGTTTTGAATCTCGCTCAAAGCTACAGGAGGGCTATCTGCACTAGCCATCCCTAATTTAGCAGTGTAAGACTAGAGGGAAGGCAGCTAGTCCCACCGCCAACTCTTTTACTAACTGATAGTGGGATTGACCGTCACATTATAATGCCCCACGGCTGAAAGGGTGAGCATGTTTGGAGGGACGGGGATTCGAACCCGTGACCCTCAGATTGTGAGTCGAGTACCCTAACCATCTGACCCTGTCCAAAGCACCCTATGCCACTGTTCCAAAGAGCAGGATACATGTTCTTCCACAAAAGCTGGAGTATTTATAAAATACTTTATGAAGTATGGGCTTTCTTGGTGCCATTCTTTACAAACACCAAATTTTTGCAGCATTCTTGAGATTGTACTTTTTGAAACTTTTTTATTAATGCATGACGTGTTAATGTCATCAAGGTTTATTGCAGTGTTCTTTCAGTTGTTCATGAAATTGATTTTCAGATATCTAACATTTCTTTCAGTGAGATTTTTTCTCATTACCCTGCCTTATCTGACGTTATAAGAATGAATTCCCTTGTATATGTCCAATTGTACTTCACAGTATTTGGTGAATGACCAAAGTTTTTGAAATTTGTCTTACACTCCAACCAGCATGATTAAAAGACTTGACCATGTCAGAATGTGATAGTTCTCTCTTTTGGCATTTTAATGACACCACCACACAATACAGGCCATTGATTTTTGAAAAAAAATTAATCATTCCTATGTACCTATTGCAGCAGTGTGTCTTGGTGGCTTCGCACTTTAGTGTCATAGTTAAATGATTGCAAGTTCAACATTGGCCTGTGTCATTTTGTTGTATGGTTGAGTAAGACATTTTACTCCACAGTCTACCCATATGTACAGCTGGTAGTTGGAGGTTGACCTGCGATGGGTTACCATTCTCATATGCTCATACCATTGGAACTGCAGTTTGAAAGCACTGGCCTCATACAAGCACAAAAATAATTTAACTTTAACTAACTATACAACCTCATGTACCTGCTTGAAAAACTTAAAATATGAAAACCTAAATTATTTTTTAACAACGTCTGGTACAGAAACAAATGGCACTGCTGTGCGACAATAATGCACTTTGTATTTAGAGATTAAACACTTTGACAAACTTTTAAATATCTGATACACTTAATCATTTGTGTCTATGTGTTTTTTCTCTTTCAATTTTAAAATAATTAAATTTTTAGTATATTAAAGGCAAGGATAAAGTACTATAATCAATAATTTGCATATTGTGATGCTTTTGTGGATATTTTAAAACTACAGAAATTATATTTCATATAAACACGAAGACCAAACTACAAGAGTTATGGAGTGTTCTTATGTAAAGAGACCATGCAGTGGCAATTCTTGAGGTGCATTTTTGAGAAAAATAGTATTAAATATAAGGATTTATAAGGCTGTTTTGTTGGCAAGTTATAAAGAAACATCACAATTGACAACAAATATAGGAATAAATTATTAACAATTTCAATGAATATATTTTGTTGAAAGTGGTCAATTCACAGTTGAATATCAGTTTGTTTCAGAATTTTTCCACAAACTAAACAAATGATCATTTACACATCACACACACACACGGCTCAAAAGTGCGTCAATGAAACTCAAACCATGGATCCCCAAATTCACAGTTTAGGCTCACTAGCCACACCTGGGCTGAGTAACAGAACCAAATTAAACATACATCTAACCTAATATCAGCCCTTTATGAATTGTTATAATAATGTTACCAAAGATTTGCTCTCACAGTTATGTTAATTAAGACAAAACATGACCTATGATTACACTATTTGATTTATTTTCTCACACTGCAGAATAATTAGAAATATCAGTTTGTTCAAACAATTGTTATTCATCTGTTTACAAGTTTTGCATCTTTTTTTTTCATAATGTATTCTCATCCAACTAAAAAAAAATTAAACAAAGATGGAAGAAATATAGGAATAATGTGGTAAATCTGGGCACTTAAAATACAGGTTTTTATGTTGCTTTTTTAACATGGCAAAATAAATCCATAGCACATTTACATCATTCAGGTGTAAATTAAGTTTATTTCATACAGTGAAGATGCATAACTATATATATATAATTTAATTATTGCCAAATTGTTAAACAACCATATGCAACAGGTTCTAACAGAATTCATTCTTTTAATATAAGTATACACTTCCCTATTAATTGTATATTTTATAATCCTAAAATAAAAGCACTATCAAAACTAGGGTTTATCAAGTTTACCAAATATGCCTGTATTTTCAAAAACTTCTAATTGATCATAAAATTTTTATTAAAGTTTATTAATTATTAGAATTTCAATAGTTGATAGGCTCTGAAGTTCATAACAATTTACACCAACCAAAAAGAAGGGTCACATAAAAAAAAAGAAAGAGGGGGGATAATTAATATAATCTTTTAAAGCAAAATAAAATCAACATGTATACACTCAAATTATTTAATGGTCTCTCTCTTCTGGAGCTCTATATTCTAGCCCTAAATAATCAAAGATGGATTCTTCAGTGAGGGTTGGTAATGGGTATCCTTCCATTATGTGTTCTTGACCCTATTAACATAAAAATAACTGAAATCAGCTACAATGGCCAAACACTTATAAAACATCTAGTGAGAATTAAATATGAGTAACTTGTTTCACCTTTCTGCTTACCCTTACATTAACTTAGGATTCTACAGTATTTTCCTTATCAGTCTTAATCTGAATACACTTGTTTCACCTTTCTGCTTACCCTTACATTAACTTAGGATTCTACAGTATTTTCCTTATCAGTCTTAATCTGAATACACTTGTTTCACCTTTCTGCTTACCCTTACATTAACTTAGGATTCTACAGTATTTTCCTTATCAGTCTTAATCTGAATACACTTGTTTCACCTTTCTTCTTACCCTACCTTTTACTTAAATATTGTTCCTATTTTACCTTTTGAAATCTAACTACTCAGATGATACCCCTGACTTGCCTTTGTTCCAAGTGAATACAACTGAGTAAAACTTCTGAGGAATATAGCTAAAACACTTTTCATATTACAATACATGTGAATATATTTAACTAACCTTTCTAATTACTCCTTCTCTTAGTGAGCTTTCAGACAAAGCCATTCCTTTTCTTCGAGCTAGCAAGCGCATTGAACGATTAAAGTGTGCAGATCCAGTAAAATACAACAAGGCACAGGCAAATTCACTTTTTGGAGCAACAATGATGTCTAGTCGTCGATGCTAAGAACATAAAAACAATAAATGACCTTATGAAGAAGAATATGTCTAGGCATTTATTAGTTTTACATTAAAGTTACAGGAGACTTTAACCGTGGTTACAATGATTGAGATTAGATGTAGTCAAACAGTGAAAAACACAGACTTGTTGAAGTGATTCAGGATAGTTTTTTATAACAAATGGTCAGGGGGGATGCTACTTCATGATTTATTGTTGAGGTATGGATGCAAAAGTTGATGTCAAAAAGCTGGCTAACATAGATTCACCTAATTAAAATCTTCCCTTTCTAATCTGTTATCCTTTTTTTTGAGGATGTTACATACATAATTTTATCTAGATGATCACAATGAAATTTACAACATTATCTGTGAGATTGATATGATAAAACCCTCTGACTTCTGAAGAGACAAGGATGAGAAGACACAAGTTTAAGATTTGAAGAAGTAAGACTATACTCCAGTTAAGACAGTTTTATTTTTCCAATAGAAGGATTAGCTTATGAAATGAGCTGCTATTGGCAGTAAGTTTAAGGAAATCTTGATGTACACTGGTGGATGTCAAAGTATATATGCCCCAACGTTCAATAGAGTGACATTTAACACGGTATTATAAATTTTATTTCAGTTATCAGCATTTCATGTTACCCAATATTGCTGATTTCATAACAGTTTATGTTAGAATAAAAAAATACCAGATACTGAAAAAAATTTTAGATATCCATTTGCAAACTGTACAACTGACAAAAGCGTTTTTATTCTTCAAATTAACATCACCTTGCAGTTCAACTTGTCAGAGTCAGACTGGCATCAGCATTTCATAGGATAAATTTTTAGTATATAAACCATAGTAACACATCTGATTTTTGCATACAACAAATCTGTATTGTTCCCTAAAAGCTTGCCACATTTTGTGAAGAAGCACTTTGTAAGATCAGAATTATAGTTAACATTATTTTTCCAATACAGGGTCAGTTCAATGCAAGTTCAGTTAATAACGTCAACACAATTTTCAAAACAGATGAATGGAAATAGTAAACAATTATTTTCATAAAATGTTGTACCATTACATGCCAAAATCTAGTAAAATAATAACAACAATATGCTTAAGATTTGTGATGAAAATCACATTAAACTGCAGTTTTATTTCCTCTAACATTTCTCTTAATTAGTCCATTATGGGTTTCACGTCAGAAGCAAGTCAAAGTAGCATTTAAATTTCTCTTCTGTCTATCATACACATTGTTGGTTAGAAAACTTTCTGCTCAAAACTAAACCTTATTTTGTAGGCTGCTCATGATTTCAGACAATAGTCAATCCAAAATGCTATTTTATATGCAACATGAAACATTTTAACGTTGTTCCAATACCACAGAAACAATGTCCCACATGACCTATACTATCCACTTATGACTTGTTTAACAATAATCTCAGGAGATACATAGCCTGGGCTCTCACACCACACATAACATCTGCAAGTTTCTTTTTTAAAGATGTTTTTAATTTCAAAAACACATTAATTCAACAAAACCCTAAAGCCTTAACCGTTTCATGTCAGGTAAGTCAAAGTGCACATGTCACAACCTTTTACCATATTACATTCAAAATTTTATTATCAATGTAAACAAATAAACTTGACATCAAAACATAGTTCATAAATCCAATGTTATAATTTTCCTACACTGAAAATGTATTTGCAACAGGTACATACTTCTGCTCACATACATAGCTATTCTCATTCAGTGGTACTCTCTATTTGCAAATATTTTTTCATATGTCACAAGTCTTTCACTCCCATGCACCCTTTGATTCGCATAGTTTAACTGATTCTCACATGCAAATTATCATGTGACAAATCTACACCAATACTAGTGTCACACACCCATGTGACTCCCTCTATGCTATTCTACCTAACTATCACTTCGAGTTTAGACAGAAATGTAACCACCGATTGACAGTGGGGAGGAAGGGTGGGATGTGTGAGCAGAAACACATTTTCAGTGCAGGAAAATTATAACTTCCGACATGGTATCTTACTTACATTCGCATACATAGCTAGAATCCCACATGGAATAGGTGGAGGGATGGTGCAAGGGAGAAAGTAGATGCATCCTTTGAAAGCATCTGAAGGACACCCTGATGAGGGGACCCTCAAATAAATAACATGGGAGAATGCACCACTTCTGTACCAGGTATACACTTTGTCTAAATGTTAAAAAGATGTGGCAGATCCAGGTGGAAAATTGTGAGGAGCACATTTCAGTGGGAGAGAAAATGGTTGGACAATGATCCTAACTACAATATATTATAATTGCAATCTCCCTAATGAATAGAATGTGGGTAAAATAAGGTGTGTGACCCAAGGTGTAGAGTGGCTTGGGTGCAACAGACCACATAGTTGGAATGAAATGTGAGTAGTCAAATCTGGACATGAGGAAAAAAGTGAAATAAAGCACGTTGAACTGCCAGGGTGTTAACATGGTAAGACCTTTCATCAGTAGACCATTGTCCTGAAGCCTCCTGCTGATTGACTCACTCCCTCTAACTTAGAAGATGATCATTAGGGAAGAGAAACAAATCCAGAAAAGGGGGAGGACAACATTGTAAACCTGACAACATGAGGGATATGTTCAACCATCAAAGCATCTAGTTGAAGAGTGAAGGAGGAAAGTTAAGAGGAGAATTCAAAAGGAACCGTAGCAAGAGACCATGGGTCATGCAGCATCTCCTGAAAATATTGCAAATGTGCCAGACCCAAAGGGAGAAGTGTTTCCATAGAAGCCACATCCCCCAATGCATTAGAACCTCACTAGCAGTAAGTTAGTGAACCATAATGGTGTGGATAACAGAAAGCTCTATTGAATGCATCCTGAGAAGGAGGATAGATGGTCCAGACTGAGGTGGGTGTTGTGGAGAGATTGTTAGATAGGTAACAAGAAAAACTTATCCAACTGGAAATCCAACCACACAAGCTGCTTGTGTAAGAAACAGAGGAGTATGTTCAAAAGAAGCCAGATGTCCAAGAAGTGGTGTTAGTAAAATCCCCCAAAATTTTAAAGTTGGGTAAAGATAGGTAAAAGACCTATCAATTCGAAACAAGTCTGAAGGGAAAGGCAGGAAACTGATACTGATTCACATGGTGAAACAACCTAAAATAGCATCCCAAGAAATGAAAAATATGAATGTGTACTGTGTGCATTCTCAGTCCTGCAGAAATTGCCCACCCGATTGTGATCAAAGACAACATATTAAAAATGGGGAAGAACCAAGAAATGATTGAGATGGGACCGATAGATCCATAACTTCAATCAGCATTGAGCATACATGATGATTGGATAGACCCGTAGGTAGGACAGGTAAAGAATGGGAAGGTGAAAATAACAAACACTAATCAAACTTTGTAGGACAAAGTATATTGCTAAGCTCTAATTTAAAAACCCTAATCTAATAATAAAACGTACAATATCAGGAGAAGTTTGTGTGGACCCTGGCTCCAGACATCCACACAAACAAAGGTAATAAGAAGAAGTACAAGAGATAAATAATAACAAAAATGAAATAGATGTTATATTGTAAGATTAAGTAACTATGTATTGACAATAACATATGTATGATATGTGATGTTTTGAAGAAAAAAGAATATAGTTAACCTAATTTCAGTTATACTAGTAAGATGAATTACAGGTAGTCCTAAAGTAATAAAGACCCATGTTAAGCCTATTCTAACAGTATAGGACAAAGGATACAATTAAGCTCTAATTTCAAACCTGAACATAACTATGAGAATTGACCAATCTAACTAAACTGATGTTATTGAACCCAAATAACTAAAGATAATAATATTAACAATAAAAAGGTTCAAAAACCATAACAGTATAACGCCTTATCTTTCTAAAGTCAGTTGACTGTATATTAAAATGTGTAGGCCCAAACTTGAGTCAAGGCTCGACAAAGGTCACCTCATTGGATGAGTAATCTCTTGAAGAAGTAAAGCCAATAATTCCTCAGTTGAGGATTGCCACCTGAAGCCTGTGTATTTTTGCTGGTAGAAGATATAACCTCCGAAGTGGTAACTTGGATTCGGAATTCATGTTCAAAATGAACAATCAAACACAATTGTGTTGGCAAAAAGAAATAAAAAGTAGGAAAACATTTTTAATGAAGCATTAACTTCTGTAAATGGGTAGAAATGTAAAATAATTCCAATTTGGAATAAGTTACTAATATCACTATTGTATAATAAATAGCAAATGTGGTGAGAGAAATTGATACAAAGATACGAAGAAAAAAAAACACCTGAAGAGAGCACAAACTAAATGTCAGGGCATGAGCACTGCCAAACAAGAAGTGAAAGGTAGAATAGCATAGAGGGAGTCACGTGGGTGTATGGCGCTGCCATTGGTGGATGTTTGTTGCATGATAATTTGCATGTGAGTATCAATTAAATCATGTGAATCGAGGGGTGTGTGGGAGTGAGAGGCTTGTGGCAAGAGAAAAAAAATGTTTGGAAACAGAGGGCAGCACTGAACAAGAATACCTATCTACATGACCAGAAGTAAGGTGCCTTGTTGGAATATAATATGAATTTTAACTTTTTAATTTTATAAGGAAATAATGAAATCCTCAATCTCTCTTAGTATGAGAACTGTGACACTTGCTCTCTAGATTTTCCTTCTTCTCTAAATTATTTACCACCTCTTTGAAAAGTATGAAATTTAATGTAAATTCTTATTATAATATTGATATTACTAAGGTGAAGCATAATTTTTATAGCCTTCAATCTTATTTATTTATGGAGCCATAAACTAGAAAATCAGATAAACTTGCCACACCCACCTGTCACATCCACTTTTTCACAAGTTGTCCAACAATTCTCTCTGACATTTTATATTATATTGTTAC